>NW_015159751.1:49551-59493 GCF_001447785.1 Gekko japonicus
TTTCCTTCCCTCTTTCCTCCTTCTGCGGCCCAACTCTAGTGAGAAGGGGTTTAAAAATTAAGGTTCCCCGGCTGGCTGGGGAAGGGAAGGGGAGGCTTTTGAAGATGCCTCCCCCCCCTTTTGCTTCCCCTTCTGACATCACTTCCGGTGATGTCAGGGGGTGTTGCATATGCTATTGAGCTATTATGCTAATAGCCTAGTAGCTTGTTAGCATACCGTATGCTAATGAGCTCCTGCAGCTCTTTTTCTACGAAATGACCCCTGTATATATGTATACATATGTGTGTGTATACATGTGTATACACACACACACACACTTGGATGTCAGCTTTGAAAAGACAAAAATATGGTTTAATTCATGTATACAATGACTACTAAAAACCTTGTCAAAATAAAAATGTATTTAAAGAGCAAACACAGCCTCGATAAAAGATCTGAAATGAACACAACAAATTTCTCCTGCATGTGCACTTTGAAAGCCTAGTTAATGCTCATATGAGCCATACAAATACAGCAGGGAAAGATTATCCATACATTATTAAGCTATAAAAATGTAAAATGTCTGGAAATTTTGAAGACACAGAAAAAAACTGAAAGTTGGGGGGCAACTGAAATATAAGCAATATTTACTGTCCTATCAAACCTAAACTAATTTTACTGCTTTAACAACATAAAATGCATCATTTATAACTTCATTAGCATATACAATTGCAATATGTCATAAATGCTTTAGTTTTCTCCAAGCATAACTGCAAATACACCCAATATTTGAGATAAAACTGCAAGTTGATGCACCCTATGCTGCCTTAAGAACATAAGAGATCCAAAGTTGGATCAGGCCAAAGGCCCATCCCGTCCAACACTCTGTGTCACACAGTGGCCAGAAATACCAGTGCCATCAAGAGGTCCACCAGTGGGGCCAGGACATTAGAAGCCCTCCCACTGTTGACCCCCCCCAAGCACCAAGAAGACAGAGCATCACTTGCCCCAGAGCCCCTATCTATACCTTGTGGCTAATAGCCACTGATGGACCTCTGCTCCATATGTTTATCCAGTTCCCTCTTGAAGCTGTCCGTGCTTGTAGCCGCCGCCACCACCACTTCCTGTGGCAGTGAATTCCATGTGTTAATCACTCTTTGGGTGAAGAAGTACTTCCTTTTATTGGTTCTAACCCGACCGCTCAGCAATTTCATGGAGTGCCCACGAGTTCTTGTATTGTGAGAAAGGGAGAAAAGTACCTCTTTCTCTACCTGCTCTTTCCCATGCATAATCTTATAAACCTCGATCATGTCACCCCTCAGTCATCGTTTCTCATGTACTTAGCACATGCCTTAGCACATGCCTTAGCACATGTACCTTAATTTTTGCTGTCTAAAAAGTAGAAAAATAGGACTTAAACAGAAAACCCAAGCTTTGTGGTAAATAACATAAAATAACATAAAACCTTCAGAGCATGGGCACTGAATTATTCAGTAGTGTATTATCAGCATACACATTATAGCCTTTAATTATGTACAAAATTAGTCACATTTAGAAATAAAAGTATCAGCATTTCAAGTCTTTAATCAGTATCCACTTCTGAAACTTCTGATTCTGAGCCTTCATTTCTACCCTCATGCAGCGTTTTGGAAAATTGTAGGCTTGCATGAATTGAACCAAGCTTCTCTACTCTTTCACATGTTACTTTGTTTCTCAATTTGCTGTGTTTCCATGGATCAGTTTCTTTTACATGCCTGCAGAAGATGGGGGAATCTGAAAAAGCTGTGAAGCAAGAGAAGTCAGACGCTGTGTTGTGCATAGGCCTTGCCACTGTGCTGCAGAACCAATATGTTTAGTAGAGTCTCAGATTGCACCCCGGACCAAATTCCTGATGACGTTTTGCATTCTGCAGTGTTAGAGAAAACCTTTCCAACATCAAGTCCCCACAGTGTTGCCTGTTTGTTAACCCAGTCAAATGCATCAGAAATGCTATCACCACTGACATTATGACTTTTGAATCTCGGATCCAAGAGATTTGCAGCTGCATGAATTGGTTGGCACCAAATTGGCTGGCACCAAAATTCTTCTGGATTTTCTCTTTTTGGTATTTGTGTTTGCATGCGTCTATGTGCATGCTCATGCCTGGAAGTCATGGCGACCTGGAGCCAGTTTAGTATAGTGGTTAAGAGTGGCAGACTCTAATCTGGAGAACTGGGTTCGATTCCCCATTCCTCCACATGCAGGCAGCTGGGTGACCTTGGGTCAATCACAGCTCTCTCAGAGCTCTCTCAGCCCCACCTACCTCACAAGGTGCCTGCTGTGGGGAGAGGAAGGGACGGAGATTGTAAGCTGCTCTGAGACTCCAAGTGAAGGGCAGGGTATAAAGCCAACTCTTCTTCTACTGGGGCATGGAGGACGTTCAGAGAAGTGGTTTGATAGCCTGCCTCTGCCTCCCAGCCCTGGTATTCTTTGGAGGTCTCCCATCCAAATACTTATCAGGATTGGCCCTGCTTATGGCCCTGCTTAGCTTCTGAGATATGACAAGATCAGGCTTGCCTGGGATATCTAGGTCAGGACCAAAGTTCTTCTGGTTTTTGAATTAAATATTTCATCTTTATTTCTTCCAAACCTGTAAGTGGCGATATGCTTAGATTTTTCAAATATCGTGGATTTTATCTGTGCAATAAGGTGAAGAAACTTTGACAACAGTACACTGTCTGATTCAGATTCAGAAAAATGGATATAGAATCGTCAGAGTTCTGCAGCTGAACCCTGAAGGTATCTTCATCAAAAACAGTGTTCTGTACATTCCTCACTACTTTAAGATCTTTGATTATAACTGCTTCTTGAAGTGCTTCTTTGGTTTTTTAGTAAACTTTCAAATGAGAGTACCATACCACTCCATCTAGTTTTACTACAGTTTGAGTATCACTATTTTATTCTTACCATTCTTCTTGCTTTTTCTTAAAGACTGCAGCTTCATTTTGAGTAGATTTTACATATTTTATAACTTCTTTCACTCTTCTGTAGATCTTTTCCACTGTGTCCAACTTCATGAAATCATTAAGAAACAGGTTTAGGGCATGCAAAGCAGTGTACATACAATTGAAGTAATGTGTGGATATTTATCTACTATGATTTCCCATGCTTCCTTCTTACTATTTGCATTGTCAGTCACCAAACCAAATACGTTACCACTCCCAACCTTTTCTATGACTTCACATATTTTATTACTAGTGTATTCTACAGTGTGTCTATTCTTTCTAGTTTTAGTGCTTTTGTAAAACACCAGTTGAGGCATTATTACAAAATTTATGATTCCTTCACCCAGAATATTTGTCCACCCACCTGTAAGTACTGCAAGATACATTGCTTTATTGATTTTTTCCCCCTAAGTACATTGCATGACACATTCATGTTCAGATTCTAGAAGAGATTTGCTCAAAGAATATCTACTGGGCAAATGATACAATGGTCTTAATAATTTAAATACTTCCTGCCAATATATATTTTCAGTGATCAATAATGGTATCCCAGAGGCATATATTGCTCTTGCAAGGGCTTGGCCAGTTTTTTCTTGATCTTCAGGTCTCATTTTATCTATAAATGAAATTATTCTCTGAAGTTTTTTTGGATGCAGTTGATGGGAGATACCAGTTCACCTTCGTCAAATGAAACTGACTGGCCAACACTTTGTAATACAGAGAAAAAATAATAATTTGGTGTTACTTCTACTGTTATCCACCTCACATGTACTCATGAAATTTGGTGTTACTTCTACTGTTATCCACCTCACATGTACTCATGAAAGATTTTTCTGAAGGGCATTTTTTTACATGTAAGGATGTGTTTGGTAATCTTGGTAGCATTTTTTTCATTGGCAGTATTTGCACAATTTCCACCCCAAAAAAGGATTTGAAGCATGGAAATGCTTCAACATGTTAGAAGACAGCCACACCATTTAGTAATTTTTTTCATTGGCAGTATTTGCACAACACAATTTCCCCCCCCAAAAGGATTTGAAGCATGGAAATGCTTCCACATGTTAGAAGACAGCCACACCATTTAGTGGCGGAAGGGAGAAAAAAGGATGTTTAATGACATCATGCATACATGAACACTATAGAACTGATGTCAGGATGTCACTGACTTTGTAATAGGGGCCTGTGACAGATGGCACATTGTTCAGACCTCCAGGCATCCCTGCCCACAGGGGGGAATAGGCAGATACTAAATGGCATCGCCAATGAGAGGCTGTGGAACCTCTGGGACTGGATTTAAGAGCTGCATATGCCTACAGCAGACCCATCTTGTCTTTAAAAACATGTTTCTTATTCAAAATGTGTAAATATTTCATAGAAGTTTTTTTTCCAACACTCGCCCAAATTTCCAGTTTTTCCATTGGGAAAAAAAAGGCCTTGGGAACCCTGCCCCCAAATTTCCCCATTTCCCTGGTCATTTACATCTCTATTAAGGTACCATTCTGTATCTCAAGAGAAAAAGAAAACAGATTACATATTCCAACAGCTCCATCTGTCTTCCCACTACAGAGCTGCTCAGCCATTAAGTCTTTTTTTTTTTTTAATCCCCTGCGAGCAGGGTAGCTTTATTATTTTTTTGTTACACCTATACACTACCGAAAAGAAAAAGGGAAGGGAAAAGTTACCCCAGGATAAAGAACAGAAAGTAAAAAAACCCACACTATAACTAAAATCCCAAGAGAGAGGGTTGTTAACGGTTAGTATTCTGTTAGTATTCAAAATTAAAAAGTTTTTCGTTTAAGTCAATGTAATCAGAAATTAGTAAGTCCATGTTAGTATCTTCTCCATCATCTTCTGTGTGTTTGCACACACTTAGCCATTAAGTCTTCTATGGCTAACACTTGTCATCACTGAGAGGGTCATAACACAGACAGCAAAAAACTAACAATGGGGAGAGGGAATAATGCCTATGAAATTACGTGGACTGTAAACAAGGCACTTTGTTTTTATTGCTTCTTCTAGAGGTATCTGCATGAAAAGTTTGATCAATGAATAACTTAATATTTTAAGAAACATGACAAATACATACGATATCATGACTGAAAAAGCTTAAGTCATTCTACTCTTTTTATTAAAATGTTTCAGCCATCTCTTTTTTCAGTGCCAGCAGGGCTCAGTGCATTTAAACAGAAATTGCTGGAGCTCCTGTAAATTATATTTTCTACCTCAACTAGAGAAAGCAAATGCCAACAATCAAAAATTCCTGGCAAGCCCAGTTTCTCCACACTTTTTATTTCTTGGCACTCATTATAGTGACTAGGGATGGGAACAAACTGGGAAAATGCGGTTCAGTTCATGGCAGACCCATGAACTGAACCATGGACCATCACAAACTACAAAGGCTCTATATGAACCGGTTTGGTTTGTGAGATTCATGATGTGGTAGAAACCCCCCCCCCAGTACGCTAGAGACACCAAACTCACAGGACATCTCCAGCTGACTCTCCTCTACCTGCCCTCCAAGTTTGGTGAGAACTGGATTTATGGGGTACGAGTTACGGTCCTCCAAGGAAGTTGTCCCATCCTCCATTATTTCCAATGGAGGGAAAAAACCAGCAAAAAAGCAAGGGCAATAGAAGCCCAGCAGAGCAGAACCAAACTCTCTGAGAATCTCTGCAGTAGAAAATGAAGGTGGGGGCATTTTAGCAGCCCAGAAGAACCACTGTAATGTGCCCTGAAACCACCTGAGGCCCAAACCAGCATGCAATGATATATGTAGACAAAGCCCTGCCGAGACCACCCAAGACCCAAACCTGAAAGTGTGCAATGTCCCATGTAGACATGGTGGCTTGTAGCCCTGAGTCCAACCCTGACACCCAAACTTCAAATGGTGCAATGACGTATGTAGACGTGATGGCTTGAAGCCCTGAGACGAACGTAGACGTGGTGGCTCAAAGCCCTGAGTCATATGTAGACATGGTGGCTCGAGGCCCTGAGGCATATGTAGACAAGTTGGCTTGAACCCTGACACCTAAAGACCACAGCATTTCCAGAACACTCACAGCCCCCTCCCTAGCCTGAAACACACAGCCAGTATTCAAAGGGTGGACAGAAAAGCAGACACCCACAGAATTTTGAATGGGGCTCCCCAAAGTAACCCCACTGCAGCTGGGAGTGTATAAGGGCACTCAGCCAAGGAACCCACCAGTTAAGGCTTAAACACACAGGTGCAGAGCACATCCACCAACCGGGGTGCATTATTCTACTTTGCAACTGTGTCTGAAGCATACCCATCCATTGCGGTGAATTCTTCTACTTTGAGGATAAATGGAAACATATGCGGCTGCCAGATGGAACAGATGGAAAGGCAGACCAGGCATCCCCAAACAACACTCCCAGGCCCCTTCAGGTCCAAACACATAGATCGTCTGGTCATAGCCCATCCCTTGGTGAAATTTCTGGTTCTTCACCACTAGCAGAACACATTGTACAGATAAGAGATCACCTGTTGTGCCTGTGAATTCTACAAATGCAATGGAAAGAGGTAGTCAAACGGGAGCTTGCTTGTACAGGCAGATGTTTGTTGAGGCAGATGTTGTGCTATGAGGTAGATGCTGGTATATCATGAGGTAGGTGTTTTGTTACAAGGCAGGTGTTGGTTCATGAGACAGGTGTTTTACCATGAGGTAGACTATTTTGGGTTGGGGCAGAGGTGGCCATCCCCTCACCCAAGCAAGAATGGCGCAACCCGTGGGCCACATGCCAGATCACCCAGAGAGGAGAAGGAATGGGGGGACACGCAGGAGGACATCAGCAGGCCTGGATCTTACTCTGCCAGATCCAGAGCAGGATGGCCACAAGAATGTGTGAATTATTTTCACTTCTCAATCTGTAGTTACTGAGAGCTTTTACAGATAATATTCTATGCTCATAAAACAGGAGGCTTGGTAGACTTGTATTTCTGGTAATAAGTATAACTTATTCATGCTTCCTGCTCCCAATGCTGTTACTATTGTTTTATAATGTTTAACACCGACTATGTGTATCCCCCACCCCTGGCCTTCGGCATAATACACATTTTCTTTGTATTAACTTTCAGGGGTAGATGCGAAGAGATACATAAATTCCAGTTTACAAGAAGTGCACAAGTTACTCATGCATTCTGATCATTCATAATAAAAGATAAAATTCCTTTCAAGTAGCAAAAACAGGGCAAAAACAACATAACTGGCACATTTCAGCTTCTATTTGTAATAAATATAGATTAAACACATTTGACCCAAATCATACAGTCTTTGTCCCTCGACGTATAATTAAATGTGGCCCCATCAATGAGCCAGTAGTTTATCATTTTTTAAAAAAATAAAAGAAAACTCTCACACACAACACGGTATTTTCAGGTTTGGGTATATCTGTATTTCCTGATATTCCCGAAGCCCAATATCAATATAGTATTCTGTAAATATTTGGGATTCCTGAACGTTTTTGGCTCTATTATACCCTATGGGGACCATCATAGTCAATGATCCCCATAGGGTATAATGGAGAATCAATCTGGGGGTATCCGGGGTGTGTTTTTTTTTGAAATAGAAGCACCAAATTTGCAGCATAGCTGCTGGTGCCTCTCCTAAAAACAAAAACAAAACCCCCCCCAAAGTTTCAAAGAGATTGGACCAGGGGGACCAATTCTAAGAGCTCCAAAAGAAGATGCCCCCATCCTCCATCGTCTTCAATGGAGGAAAACAAACCTCCTGTTTTGTGAACATAGAATATTGTCTGTAAAGGCTCTCACTAATTGCAGACTGAGAAGTGAATTTCACACATTCTTGTGTGCATGAAAATGAATAATAAATTATAAGAAATGTTATGATTGTTGTACAATTTCAATTATTCAGTGGGTCTTTTAGTGGAAATTCTTGTGCCTATGAAAAATCATATTTTGTTATGTGCTGTAATAATTGTTTTTGATGGAGGGGGGAAAGGCATTTAAAGGGCTCGCAGTACCTTTAAATGCACTCTCCAAGTTGTGACTCCACAAGTGAATTCTGGAGGCATTTAAAGGGCTCACAGTCCCTTCAAACGTCTTCTCCAAACAACACATTCACCTGGAAGGCATTTAAAGGGACCGTGATTCCTTTAAATGCCCTTTAACTTTGACTATCTGGTGGTTCCAAAAAATCCCAAATGTACTAAGTATAAGTTTATTGTCTTAGCCATAGGCCATAACATAATTCATCAGACTATAAAATGGTAATATAAACAATTAAAAATATCAATATACTCCTATACTCCTTCTAGGTAAAAGTAAAGGTTCCCTTGCTCAAAAGCCAGTCGAATCCGACTCTAGGGTTGCGGTGCTCATCTCCGTTTCAAAGCCGAAGAGCCAGCGCTGTCCGAAGACATTTCCGTGGTCATGTGGCCAGCATGACTAAACACCAAGGCGCACGGAACGCTGTTACCTTCCCACTGAAGTGGTACTTATTTATCTACTTGCAATTTCTTGCTTTCGAACTGCTAGGTTGGCAGGAGCTGGAACTAGAGACGGGAGCTCACTCCGTCATGCGGCACCCAACTGCTGAACTACCGACCTTCCACAGCCTGCAGTTCAGCGTCTTAACCACTTGAGCCACCGCAGCTCCTTCTACTTTACATTAAATACTAAACTCATTCTGATTTTCCTTGTTGCTAAGGCAAATAACGTCATTCTGCTAGAGACATAGTGGTCAAGGTCCGAGAGTAAAAATTTGACCAGATCCAGATTGGAGAGTCCATTACACTGTGAAATAATAGGGAAGATGTACTTTAGCCTAGGGGCTTCATGCCATGGTCATCTCAAAATATAATGAATAATATCATCAACTTCCCCTATATCACAAAGACAAAGTCTAAGGGGGCAGGGATATCAAAGAAATGTCCAGTCCTGATCATTGAGGGCATGGATTGAACTCTTAAAGCTGTAAATGCCGATCTTAATTTCAGGCTGGTTAACTTCTCTAAATACAGGGACCTACAGTGATCCCTTTTTAAAAACTTGAATGGTGCCGTAAGACAATGTGCCATCACATCCTGATCCATAAGCCCATCCTTTTTTAACACCCATTCCTTCAGTTCTTGTGCTTGAGTTTTAATCCTTAATAGATCATCAGGAATTGAAAATTTCAATTGAGTCGAGGCCAAATGGTCACCTAATCTCTTGGAGGCTTTCAGGTGCAAACTAAAACCAATTTGCTGTGGTGACCTCAGCAGGGTATAATGACAGAGTCCACTGTTTTCTCCAGAGGAACTGATCTCTGCTACCTGAAGAGCAGTTGTAATTGTGAGTAATCTGTAGCCCTCACCTGGAGATTGGCAACAATTGTTACCCAGGACAAAATGGCTGGTTTGGAGGGTGGAGTCTATGGCATTCTACCTGTCTGAGGTCCCACCCCTCTGCAAACCCCACCCTCTCCAGGCTCCACCCCTCAAATCCCCAGGAATTTGTCAGCATGTAGTTGGCAACCCCATCTCCTTCCCAGCTAGCCACCAACCTACCATTATCTGCCCCTTTGACTTCAGCTGACTTCTGCCCTCCCTTCTGCAGAACAGTTGTAATACTGAGTGCTCTCCAGCCCTCACCTGGAGATTGGCAACAATGGTTCCCTATGTGGGACTGACTGGTTTGGAGGGTGGAGTCTATGGCAGTGTACCTGTCTGAGGTCCCACCCCTCCTCAAACCTCACCCTCTTCAGGCTCCATCCCTCAAACCTCCAGGAATTTCCCATCTGGAGTTGGCAACCCTATCAGGATTGGCCCCAATGTGTTTTCTCCCAAAGGCCAAAGTAGGTGACAGGACCAAGCTTAGTTGCCTACCAACAGGCACTGAGGGGAATGTAGGGTTGCCAGCTCTAAGGAGGGAAATACCTGGAGGTTTGGGGGGTGGATTCTGTAGAGGGCCGGGCAACGGAGGCATCGGCCTTCCGTCGCCCGCCTTGCCCCCCCAATC
>NW_015159751.1:60010-132105 GCF_001447785.1 Gekko japonicus
CCTCCCAGTCTTGGGCCCGGCCGATCTCCTTCCCCCAACCCACCCCGGCTCCGAGGCCTGAGTGCCTTCCAGCCGCCGGGCCGCCAGTTCCCTGAGCGTTCTCTGCGCGTGCGCGGGGAATGCTCATTTAATTTTTACTTTTTACCTAATTTAAATATTTTTTTCAACTTTTAATATTTTTATGCACACCTGGGCATTGCACCACGTGTGCAGGAAAATCTCCCTGCCCCCCAGGTGCCCCCGATGTGCGGCTTTAGATATCCGCACAGAGGGGGCAACTTGGCTATTAGATATATAGATGTCATTTAAATACAAGTTGAACAAAGTGGGGGCTAATACGCAACCCTGTTTCACCCCTTTCAGCACTTGGATGTCCTCAGTGAATAAGCCTTCTCTCCCAACCTTAACCTTTACGTTGGTATCACAATGTAGCTGGCTAATCAGATATACCAGCCACGGGTCAATGTTGATGTTCAAAAGCTTCTGCCATAATCTACCTCTACCTCTATCTAAAGAGTCGAATGCCGAAGCCAGGCCGATAAAGCCTGCATATTTTCAGGTACCAGCCATTTTAGATAGCCGAAAAATGTCCAAATTTATATCCAGCTGAGAGAGTATTCAGAAAATACTGATGAAATATTTTTTGGCATTTTTTCTTGCTTGGATTTAGCCAAATGCACATCCCCCTAATCATAACAAACGGAACAATGTTAACAAGGATGTTCCTAGGGGAAGGGAAAAGAGACTCTGGGCCTACAGTGGTCAGCTTAGTGATGCCTCTGTTACAATCACACTGTTAGTTGATGCTCTTTTGTCATCATAACAAGCAGGGAGGAGGCAGATTGCTGGGGGTGAAAAGAAAATGCATTTGGTCTGCCTTGCCAAATCAAGACTGTAGATCTGTACTGCCCCAGATCTTGCAAGACCCCCGTACATATTTGCTGCAACAGACTAACATAGCTATCCATATGTAACAAAACAAAGTTTGGGACCAATGGCACTTTTAAGATAAAGTTTAATTCTGGGTATAAATTTCATGTGCATGCACACTTCTTCAGGTACATTGAAACAAGTCTTCAACCATTACATATGGGGGGGGGGAGTTGCCAGGAAGGGCTAATTGGAGTCAAGATACAGATAATAAAAGAGTTAACAAACAGATGTGAGAACTAAGTTTTGAGTCCAGTGGCAACTTTAAGACCAACAAAGTTTAATTCTGTATGCTAATTTGGTGCTATTCATAGGTCTTACCAACTTGCTTTATTCCAGTCTTAGCTATACTTATCCATCTTGATTTATCCACCCACCTGAATCTACTGCATGTAACAAAACAGAGATCTAACCCCCCCCCAATCACTGTGCTGCCCTTTGGCCCAAATATGAAATGCAATCAGGGCGAAACTCTTACCTAACCTTAAGGATGCCCACTAATGGTATAAAAATCTGAGATCTCTGAAAAGCCACACAATAAGTAAAATCTCAAATGATTCAAGATTTTAAAATGTTCAGAACAGAATCCCATGATTTAACAAGTGTTAATGTCATGCTCCCACTCTTTTCCTATCCTTGCTACATTTCCCTTTTGCATACTTTCACTATTTCCATCTGTTTTTATAATTATTATTTAATCAATTGCCACATCCCCTGTTTGTTGAAAAGGGACAAAAGATTTCCCTCCCTTAAACCTGCAGTGAGCTTCCTTATATCACAATACTGGCCAGGATGTTACATGAACGCTCAGAATAAATAAAACTATCTTGGGCTACAGTCATCAACATGGCATGAAAGTCAGTCATAAAGCATGGGGCATGTGAGGTTATCAAACTAGTTTTAATATTTGGCAGTTATAAGCAATAAGTACTTTTGTTCCAAGAATGTTATTCAAATGATCAGAATTGCAGTTTCCTAATGTTTTAACTATACTTAGCTACATAGGGTGTGGTAGGATAAAAGTATTATATTTTCCAAGAGAGAGACTAAATGGGGGGGGGGGATAAAACCACTGCTGCAGTTTCATTAAAGAAAAAAAACAAGCCTTTTAAATGAAACTTTATCATAGGAGCAAACACACTGCAATGCTGTAAAATGTCAAAATACTCACAATACAGAATTCATTATTTTAGGACTGCCATCCTCCAGGTGGGCATGCAAAAGTATATAGCACTGTGTATAATAGATGTATGTTTAAGGTAGATCAATTTTGTTTTTTTAATTTTATTTTTCTGTACGGTTATATAAATACGGGTGTCAAATAGGATAAAAAATAGGTTTCACCTAAATACATCAAAGTGCAGGTTTACATTCTGTTCAAACATTCAAATAGCACCTTGTCAATTTCACAATTACTAGTCCCATGGGACTCTAGTAATGTTGGAATACAATCGTTTTCAAGGACTGTGATGTAGAGAACATAAGGTGCAATAATATTATTGCGCCTTATGTCCTTTTTTGATAATATTTGACACCCATATTTATATAACAGTATAGAAAAATTAAAAAAAATAAAAAGCACAAAATTGATCTACCTTAAACATACATCTATTATACAAAATGCTATATACTTTTGCACATCTTCCTATCATATTCTCTGGTATCATACTCAGCTGAAGTCCCTTACCTCTCCAGACTCCACCCTCCTCAGAATCCACACACACACACCCCCCAAATCTGCAAGAATTTCTCAACCCAGAGCTTGCAACCCATGTACCAGCAATGCAGTGCCCTGGATGAAGCTGCTACTTTGACAACCTACATAGTCTGTTCAAGCCAATCTGCAGGTGCAAAAGATGCACTGTAACCCACCGACTACACCTCTATACCAATATATGAAACAGCTTCACAAAACCAAACAAGTCTTGTACATGTGAAGACACATGCATATAAGACAGCCATCCTCCAGTAAATCAGATCAATGATCCCAGACTAAAATAAGAGTGAAAGCCAACTGATCAGGATTTTTCATTTGTTTGTTGTTTACAAGTAAGAATCAAGGTAACTTAACTTTTTAATTTACAAAAAAAGGCTGTGAAAGATAGATGCTCCGTTAGATAAACTTCTATTTAGAACACCAGCAGTTGAAAATACAAAAGTTAAAGAGGAGAAATGTGGAGAATGGATGAAACATTAACATGAACTATTGCTTTCGTATGTAAAACATTTATAAATGGAGTACAGACTAATGAGGAGAAACTACTACTAGTAGGAAAGCCACAAAATTGAACTAACTGAGCAAATGATCTGGAATTCAGGAGGATAACAACCTGAAAGCAGCAAGGTGGTATGAAGGTTTTTCCATATGGTCTGGGTATTAGAAGATAATGCTATTCTCTTTTTATAACTTCAGACAGAAGAATCTTTGTGACAGTCAAAAAAGCTAGGCCAATATTTATGGGGAAACGGGAACACAACATCACTCTAACAATTAAGGCTTAGTCCTTTGGTATACAACTTCTAAATGTGACAATGAGAAAACAGAAGGCACAGAAACAGAGAAAAACAAACTGAAGGAGTTCCGTGCGAGTTATCATGGCTCAGGCCTGGCAGATGGGGTGTAGAGCACAAAAAGTAAATGCCACAGAGTAACAACTGTAAGTATATGCTTTTATTTTCAAAGCATGTCAAAGTATGAAGGTTTTTCCATATGAGAGTACTCCTGCTGGTCTGGGTATTGGAAGATAATGCTATTCTCTTTTTATAGCTTCAGACAGAAGAATCTTTGTGACAGTCAAAAAAGCTAGGCCAATATTTATGGGGAAACGGGAACACAACATCACTCTAACAATTAAGGCTTAGTCCTTTGGTATACAACTTCTAAATGTGACAATGAGAAAACAGAAGGCACAGAAACAGAGAAAAACAAACTGAAGGAGTTCCGTGCGAGTTATCATGGCTCAGGCCTGGCAGATGGGGTGTAGAGCACAAAAAGTAAATGCCACGGAGTAACAACTGTAAGTATATGCTTATATTTTCAAAGCATGTCAAACTGGATGCGAGCCAGTGAACAGCATGTGGAATGGCTAGATTGCATCTCCATCTATCACTGAATGGGTTTTACTCAGACTTAATCCATGCCCTACAGATAACTCCTACACAAATGCATATTTGCTTGAAATACATCATCATCCAGATAATAGGCAAGGATTATAGGGGGAAATAGACTGGTTTTACCATAGCACATGATCCTTATAACAAAATCCATTCAAGAATGTTTGAAAAAATACACATATATACATTTCATTAGGTTCCACTCTAGGTCAAGTAGCAAAGCTGAAGCAATCCTTATCGTCTACTCTAAATCAATGTGGAATGGTAATAAAAATTTTGTCCCCATGTTAAGAAGGCAGATCAGGTAGGAAACAGCAAAGTCTTACACTACGCAAAGACGATCACTAGAATTTGCTGACAGCTGTAACTTCTGGAAGTAAATCATGCTGCTTTAGTAGTCAAATATTATTTGCCACAAACAGCATGTGCTTCCTTTCTCTTCGTAGGAGATAACTGCAGCACACATAGGACTCTCACTTTATTTTCACAGTAACTACATAGTAATTGCTCTGAAATTGTCAGCCTTAATTATTCATTGGCACCCGTCACAGCAACTTGGAACTCTTCAATTTCTGAGTTAAAAGTTAGAAGGAAAACTGGCCATGACAAGGTGTCAAGAAGAGTTGGGCTGCAGTCCAAAGCATGCTTACAAGGAAGTAAGTTACACTGACTTCCATGGGATTTACAGCATAGAATAACATATTAATGCCTTCCTTCTTCCCCTTTGTCCCACCAAGGTATTTGAGCAACTGCCCCTCCCTGCACTCTGTAGGGAGAAGAGATTGGTATTCGACTCACTTCATGAACAGTTATAAAAATAGGTTACATATAAAACAAAACTTGGAAGGGATGTGATTCAACAAGAACCACAAATATGTGTCATGTTTAAATGAGCAATGCCAGTTAATTTTTTTCAATTTTAAGAGTTTATGTTTATTTACTGGGTATGATCTTGATTTAGAAGTGTTTTGTCATGTGATGGTATAAAATTGCTTTGTATTTAATAATAAAAAGGGTGGTTTTTTTTAAAAGCGGGTTCTACATGAACTCACAATCTAGAATAGTGGTTCCCAAAGTGAGAGGTCCTGCCTCCTGGGGTGGTGGTGGAATTACCTAGAGGGTGCTAAGAGGCAAGAGGGCAGTGGGGGGCACTGGAGGTGGGCCCCTTTGACCACATTGTTCACTTATTTACAATTGACCAGGCTATGGCACTGTGCTGGCAAATGGCAGTCCAACCATTTCTGCCTCTGCATAGCACTGAAATCTGGTGGAAACTATCCAGAGCTCTAGTCAGACCAGTCTACTACTTTTGAGAAACAGTCATCTGTGTTTTTGTCTCTGTCATTTTCAAGTTTTTGCTGTTAAGTCCTAACAGATGATTCCTCTCAGCAACAATTCAGTGCAAAGATGCATAGATGAAATGGCTGAAAATGTGGAAAATACATTGTACAGCATAATAAGACAGCAGAATTTGCATTACAGTTGAATAAGACAACTTTGCCACGGAATGAAACTTTATTTCTTGCTAATGTGCACTATATAAAAGATGAAAGTCTGGCTCAAGAGTTCTTATTGGAAGGCAACTAAGAAAAGGTGAGTCAGTAATTAATGCTGCAGAGCAGTTCTTCAACTTACTAACATACTTGCTTGTGCAATAGATGAAACCCATCAGTGACTGGTCACTATCGTGAATGCATTCATAACTTGAAAAAAGGAGTGCCAAACATCTTTACCATTCACTGTGTCATTCATTGCCAACATCTTGTTGCAAAAAACCTCAGTGATCACCCACACAAGTCATTACACACTGTCATTTACTGCAGTTAATAAAATTAAAGCCCATAATCTCAATGATCATTATTCCAGGAGCCCTGTGCTGAGAATGATGGAAATTTTGAATGTTTGCTACTTCATACTGAAGTCAGTTGTTATTGAAGGCTGTTGTACCAGGGCAAATGTTTTCGCTGCCATAATAGCCAATGTAGAGAGAACATTTTCCCACAAAGCAGCTTTTAGTCAGGAGGCACGGTCTGCCCTGGTTTCAGGGTAAACTTGCTGACAAATTTCACATGCCAGTACATTATGGCTCTCACCCAAACACAGCAAACAAATGGAATGGTCATCTGTTCTCATCATCCTCATTGAACAAAAGAAGCATTTCTTGAACATCTTTTTTGAGGAGAAAAAAACCCCAAGGAACTAACTAAGAAGTGTTCTACTCCAGCTGAGAAAGAGAACTGAGGGAGAGTGTGGAGCCCCTCCTTAGAGCATGAGACTGCTGGGTGGGAAAACGGCTCCAACATCTCCAGTTGGGAGGGGCTCCTCTTGGTCTGTTACTAGGCTAGCTAGAAAATGTTCTGGCGGCTGGCCTGCACACCTGCACAGTCCCATGTGGGGCTGCACAGGACAACAACAATGAACCACTCATCTAGAGTAAAAATCTGCGTAAACATGCTTATGGTTGCCTTGTAAGACTGATGGAGTGCAATGCAACTTCTTCCTCACAGGTAAATGTGCCTAGGGCTGCATGTTACTCTGTCTTCACAAGGTTTCTTTTTAATACATAAATTAGTCTCTGTAATACCTGCTAACAAATAATTAAGGTTCAGAATTGTAAATGGCACTTCACTACTGTGGCCATTTGTCAGTCTGTGGCCATTTGTCAGTACCCTTCAGGAATGGAAACTTACAGGCCTAGTATATCAACATACATGCAGAGGTTTCTCTTGCAGCCCAGTGGGCACAAATTACAGGACACATTTCTTGAGCTTTTTTGCACTTACTTTGAGGCTTCAGCAGTTTTTTCCTGTGCTTCCTGTAAGTCTTCTGAGACAGAACAGGTGTTCCTCTCTTCAGCTTCACCTGACACCCCACATGCATTTCTAGACACTGACAAGCCAAATATTTCTGGTTCAGGATGTGCACCATTCTGGTGGATAGCTGGACTTCCCAAGTCCTTCCCGGTTCTGTTGCTACCATCTGCAGGGATGAATTGTTCGGTTTCTTTCCAGGAGGACTTAGAAGCAATACCAAATAAACTCCCAAGAAATTGAAGAAATCCTTCTTTGGGCTGTCTACCATTACTGGCAGTCTTGCCTTCGTGAGCCAAACTCGGCAGACTACTTGCTTTTTTTAATTCTTCCCAAGTTGGGGACCTGCTCAGTTCTTCTGTTGAGAGGTTCTTATTTTCACAGACTGAAATCTGTAAGAAAAGAGAGGATTTCATTATTAATAATGGAGACACAAGCTAGTGCAATTGTCATATTACATGGAACTCATTTAGTATGCATTTTAACCCTTTTTTTAAAATGAAGGCAGTGTCAGAGGGTAGCTGTGTTGGTCTGCTGTAGAATAGCCAGTAGCACCTATCTGACAAAGGGAGCTTTGATTCTTGAACACTCGTACCCCTCAAATCTGGTCAGTCTCTAGGTGCTACTGCACTAAAAAATAGCTGTTCAACCCTTCTCCAAGGAGCTCAGGGAAGCATACATGGGATGTCCCCTTGTTTTATTCTTGCAGCCACTCTGTGTCATATTTTATGCTGGGAGGTTATGACCAGTCCAAGGTCATCTCATGAGCTTCGTGGCTAAGTAAAGAGCTGAACCTGGGCCTAGGACCTGAACACACTATCCACTGTGACATACTGACAGATTTGAAGTCTATTGGAAGACAGCATACTTCATTTTAGAGGTTTGATACACTGTAATATGAATTGCACAAAATAGATACCACTCTGATTTACTCAGTGATGGAAACTAGCTCCTTTGCGGATGGAAAATTGCCTTGGTTTAAAAATGGCTTTCCAGGATCACATGTTAAGCGCAGAAGTAAATTACTGTACATAAGAGCAAAACTACTGTAAACTGGAAAATAGAATCAAAATATGAAACTGCCTTACAAAATCAGAAAAGGTAAGTTTAGCTCAGTATTGCCTACTGTGACTTGCACACTCAAGCAGAAAAAGATATCTCGCAAAACCTGTTACATTAGATCTCTTTAAAAAGCAGCAGCTTTTCTTCTCTCATATTTCATATCAGTGAGAAAAGTACAACTGTTTCCAGCATCAACAATGGCCTTTTCTCAGAGGAAGAAAACAGCATTTCCTCACAGTTCTACTTGACTATTCCAGAGCAACCCATAAACTATGACAAAAGTTCATTCCAAAATATAAAAAAGATCATGCTTTAATTTTCCCCAGGGTATAATTTCCCCTATATAATACATTTATTTATTTATCAAACTTTTACCCCGCCCTCCCGCCAAGGCGGCTCAGGGCGGCTCACAAATAATTATTGGCTTGGATCCAGCAATGTGCAAACAGAAACATAAATACGCAGTTCCACTTGTGCAAGATCTTGTACAATACCTAACACTTTCCTCCCTATATATTACAGTGCCTGGAAACAGGTTGCACAAGATTTTCCACAAGTAGAAACACAAAGAGAGAATACAATAAGAAAAAGACTGGTAGCAGCTTGTGTTAGGTGAAACAGTCTTTTCTTGCTCTTATACAACCTTCAATTTTGTGCTATTTTAATTTATAAATGCTGGGTTGGATCCAAAGATGTTATTCTGCATGGGGAAAGCTTCTCCTCACAGAACAGCTGTTTTGTATCTTGAGCTGTAGCATTATGTGATTACATTTTATTTATTATTTATGTTATTTATTGTCCGCCTTTCTCATAGGAGCTCAAAGTGGATGACATATAGTGAGCCAGTACAATCACAAAAAAGGGGACATTCAATAACCAATACATTAGGATTTTTGAAATCCGGAACCACCAGAAAGAACTGAAGCATAGCATAAGTATTCACACGACACATTCAGCAGTACAGAAATTATATAAATAGGATGCTACTCACAATAAGCTAAACACAGCAGTCCTTAATCATTTATCAAAGCGAGTTTATAAAACTTGCATTGCAACCCTATTACTTGCACAGAAAAGTCCTCTTTAATACTTCAGTTTTGCCTGATTTGCAGAAGGCCAGAAGAGTGGGAGCTTTGCTGACTTTCTTGGCAAAAAATGATTTTATGCCCATGTAAGCTATTGCACAGCAAGGCACAACTGCTATAGGGCCTAAATATTATAGCACCGCATGAATTCTTGTAAAAAAAACTTGCATAGTACAAGCTTTTGCGGAAGTGTCCCTGTCTTGCTGGTTTTGTTCTGCTTGAAGTTCTTTGGATTAATCCCTTAAATATTTATTACAAATTCTTTATTTGGGGATTTAATGGGTATCCCATTAATGTTCAAAATCACATAGAAGCACAAATCTTAAAGGCCAGTGCTTGAAAGACTGAATACATGATTACATAAGTGTATGAATTACTATTATCCAACAGCATGTGCCCACTGCAGAAGTGCAACAGTTCTTTATTAACTTCTCGGACCTGTTTCTAACTGAAGAATTACACTTGAAGAAGGTCTATTGAGTACTATTTTAAAATAGCTTGGCAGGGAATATCAAAGTGAGAGACAACCAAAAATGGGTTGTGGCTTTGGTTTCAGCAGACAAAATGTTTATATCCTGACAGCAGGTAAAGCGCTGCATGGAAGTTGCTATGCCTTCAGACAGGAATGATTAGCCTTAATCTCTGTAAAAGCTATCAATTAAAATGTTTATTTGTTTATTTTTATTGTATGGTTATCTCACTCACCTAGCAATTAACATGACTATACCTCCACTAATACTAAAGGAAATGCCTACAGCATACAAGTGCAAAGCAAAGTACAAATACAGGTCCCAACCTTCAGTCTTTTTGCGAGCAAAGTAGGCTCAAAATGTTGTAAATAAAACAGAATGATGCTTAAGTACGGAATGCAGTAATTTATTCCTTGACCTTTTTCAATATCTGGATTTAGGTCTTGGTTTCCCAACTGATCAACATTTCTTTCCCTCTCCACCTACTTTAAGACAGACCTGGTTTTCTTTTATAAATGCTGAAACCACTTTGTGCTGACACAAAGTCACAACTAATTGAATTATCTTGCACTAGCATCCCAAGGCAACTTGGGATATTATGGGAACCAGTCAACTGTACCAGTGCCACTACTCTGGGAATGTCCTACTCTCAAATGCTTCCTAACAGTATTACACAAAATTGTACATAAATGATGCCAAATGGGAACTGTGGATGATGCATAATCCCCAAAGCAATAAATCTCCTGCATCAGTACAAACAACATATCAGATATGCAGGGCTATTTTTGGGCCGGAATGCACCAAAACGGCGTTCCAGCTGGAGTCCGAGCCCACCCCTCCCTGCCAAAAGCCCTGCTCTGCTCACCTGGCTGGCGCCCCGTTCCGCCTTCACAGGGGAGAGCAGCGGGTGCCCTGGCTGTCCAGAGCAGGAGCCCATGCTGCTGCTGCTGCTTGCTTCCAGTGCCTCGCCTTCGCACCGGAGGAAGGGAGCTGAGCTGCCCCACCACCCACAGTGCTTCTCGTCTGCTTCCTTTTCCACCGCTGCCTCGGTGCCCCTTACGCATACAAAGGAAGGCGAGCAAGAGGAGGAGAGCAGCAGTGCCGCTTGGCGCGCCTGCTAACGGAGCGGGAGGCAGCCCCCGATGGGAAGCATGGCAGATGGCAGACCACAAGTTCCCTCTGCTAACAAACCGCCAGGATTGCACAAAGACCAAGGCCAGGGCCGGCGTCAACATACTCTCAGGTGGGGCGGTTGCTGGGACTTCTGGTGGGGCCTGCTGCTGCTGACCACCCAACGGGCCATTTCCCTGCCTGCTCACTTGTGAGTGCCCGGCCACCTATGCCCCCAGCTGCACACACTGCCCAGTGCCATCAGGGAAAGTGCTGCAGGCGGTGAAGATGACTGTGAGCATGGGCAGTGGTAGGGCTTGTGAGCAGGGAATGGGATTATTTATTTATTATTTATCATATGGCAGAGTTGCATCAGTGGTTAGTAGCAATTTCTGTCTGAGAATCTGTTTAGAAGAATAGAGTGAGACATAAAGGCGAGAAATACAAGTGTTTGCTGTAGGAAGGTGTTGGTCATCTGGCGGACTTATTGTGATGGAAGGTGGGAAAGGGAGGCTGGCGACTGGCCCCCCGTGTGGCCGCTGCTCCCTCGGCTGGCTGGCAGTTTTCATTTGCTGAACCATTATTTCATTTGTTGACTAGGAAATCAAATATTAAGCAAGACATCAAAATGCATATTTAGATACTATTATCCATGGCCACACTAGTATCTCTCACAGACCAGAAGGATCTCTCTCTCTACCTCCTTTTTTCTTTCTCTCCTTCTTTCCTTCCCTCGTTTTGTCCTTCTCTTCCCTCCCCTCCTTTTTTCCTTCTCTTTCTTTTCCTCTTTCCCTCTATTCCTTCTTTCTCTTTCTTTCTTTCTGCACAGATCTGCACCCCCCCCCATAGCTAGCAATCCAAGAGTCCAGTGGCACCTTTAAGACCAAGGTTTATTCAGGTACAAGCTCTCCCTCCTCTGTGAGGACAGATCTGTGACCACACTTCTGGTAACATCGGGGATGTGTATGCTAATGAGGTGCACTATTGGGTGTGGCCTAATATGCTAATATGTTTCTGCTGTTAGGTGGGGCCTATTATGCTAATGAGTTCCTGCTGGGCTTTTTCTACAAAAAAAGCCCTGCAGATATGAATAAATGACTTGCTGTAATGGTATCTGAACTGTGTGTGAGTGCAGTGCAGACAGCCTGTACACCAGTGTAGTGCAGTGAGAGCCAGTGAGGTGTAGTGGTTAAAGTGTCAGACTGGGATCTGGCATACCCAGGTTTGAATTCCCACTCTGCCATGGAAGCTTGCTAGGTGACCTTGGGCCAGTCATATGCTCTCAGCCTAACCCCATCTCACACAGCTGTTGTGAGGATAAAATGGAAGAGAGGAGAATGATGTAAGCTGCTTCAGGTCCCCACTAGGGAGAAAGGCAGGGATGTCAAGCTAAATAAACAAATAATTACTTTCAAGTTAGTGTGCATGATTGCAGCATTAATCACTTGCCTGATAGATTATACTTCTTCACAGCACTCTGTGTGGGCAATGAGGGTGTAAACTATGGGTTGGATCCCTTCTGTTAAATGAAGAGCCTTGTTCTGTTGGAGAAGAGCTCCTCAATTAGTAGAAGGGATTGGTAAGATCCAACCCTAATAGTGCAGGTCACTGGGAGATAAAGAAAAGAAGGGACATCAGGTAATAACTACACAGTAAATTGGGAATGAAGCAATGAGGTATTTTATATTCTCACTGACCCAAATGTCAGCAACAATAATTAATGTATTTGTTAATATACAGAGGCATTTTTGTCAGGAATCACGTCCTTCCTTCAGATTACTCAGCCCTCTCTATTTGAAATCTAGCAATTAAGAGAGGAGACCAAGAGGGAGCTCATTAACTAGAAAGGACATGAGCACAGAATTTTTTAAAAGGCTATTTTCCATTTTTAAAAAAGGCACTCCTAGGTAAGCAGATTCCTGCACAGATTTTTCACAATGGCTTCTTAAAATCCTAAACTCTGAGGTCAATCAATCAGTACTGTCTTCTTTAAGAGTAATACCTTTGTCAGATCTGGGAGAGGGTTATTTTCCTTTCTCCGACTTGCCACATTGGTCGATTCATTTTCCTTAACTTCAAAGCTGGAAACAGTAGAAAAGTCAAATTTAGTTATTCTTAATCTATTTGAGCAGTTATGATAATAAACATACAGAACAATTCCTCCTTTTTTATTTTCCCATTTCAGTCATCACGACATTTAAGGATGTTTTCTCACCTAGAGTACACTGGCGAATGAATACTGGAGAATCTTTGTCACCTTTCCCCACTGTAAATAATTATGTCAGCATTAAGTTGAATTTTTCAAAGGAGATTTACTCCTCCATGACCACTGTGATTCAATTAAAATCTCTTTCATTCTTATTTGCTCACATCTCACTTATTACATTAGTTCTGCTCCTGCTATCACCAAAGACACCCAAACATACAGTTCAATTCTATGTTTGGCTCTCAGGGTACCTGTTTACATGAATGGAGTTCGTGCTAGTAAACTACTCTGAGAATTGGGCTGTCAGGTAGTACACACTGGCTGCAATCAAGATATTTCAAATGTACTTTAAATCCTGCTGGATGAAAATGTAGTTTAAGTGCGTACAACTGAATGATAGACTTTGGTCTTTATTTTTACAGGTTTGAAGTGTGTAATATGACGATCTTAATAAGTAAAAAGAATTTTACATGTTAGAGTTATTTATTTCATTTATACCTCGCCTTCTACCCAGTGGGGGACCCAAAGTGGCTTACATCATTCTCCTGTCCTCCAACTTATCCTCACGATAACCGTGCGAGGTAGGTTAAGCTGAGAGAGTGCAACTGGCTCATGGTCACACAGTGAACTTCCATGGCACGAGTGCACATTTGAATCTGGGTCTCCCAGATACTAGCTGAACACTCCTAACCACTACACACACTGGTTCTTCACAGATTTCTTTTTTTCTTTGCAGATAAAACAGTTACCAGATTACAGTTTGGGAATAAACACTTTCCCCAGAAACAAATATCTGACTTTCAGAGCATAAAAAACCTATATCTGCTTATGCTAAAATATATTTAGAATCTGAGAACAGGCCGGTTACTGCTGAACAAAGCATTCATGACCTAATTATCACTTCAGTAAAGAAAAATACTACAATTCACTGATTCAGTACAGAAAAAAAATATTACAATTCACTGATTCTTTCACAGAATGTTCCACAGGTATATCTGCATAATACTGGAATACAGTAATACTGGAATGAAATACTGTATTTTAAAGGAAAAAATAAGGATATTCATTCCTGTTCTCAGAGATAAACAAAACCTCAGTAATGAGAAAAAAACCCCTAAGGAAAAACTAATGTGACACTGCGTGAGGACAGCACTGTTTTACAAAAGTTCTTCTACTCACAAGAAACTATACAAAACATAGGCATTACTGCAAGATAGTTAAATCAAATGAGCTTGCAGTTGCACTACCTTAGGTTCTTACTGAAGATGCTTTATCACTGTAAAGTCAATGGTAAACTTATTCCATGTTTATTTATTATGTTACTATAAAGATGGGCATTCATCTTCTGCTGCAGAGATAGCCAACTTTTTCAGAACTGGGTACCATAACTTCAAAGGCAGAGGGTTATGGGCAATCTGCATATTTATTAGTATAACCTGCATATCATTTTCATGAACATGGCAGGTGTCAAACCTGCTTAGCTGAAATACCAGCAATCCCCCCCCCCCAAATTCTAATCTGTATTTCCAGCATTTGATTAAAACAGTATTAGCTAAGGTTGCAGAAAAAATATAGAATTACAAACTGTTCTGAATCCAGATATGCTGGAAACATTGTGAATTGCACAAGCAATTCAATCACATAATCTGTAGATATTTCCTAACTTTTTCTGTAAAGCATATATACAAGTACACAATTAAGTTTTCAAAGGCTGTTCAAAACATTTGGTGAAGTGTATTTCCCTGTCTTTGTTCTTCATAACAATCCCTTGGAAGCATACAGAAAAAAAGCCCATCCCCTCTCTTCCGCTATTTAAGTACCCCACCCACATTGTGTACACAAAATCTGTTCACAGTGCTGAGTACAAATGCTTGAATCTTAGAAGGAAACGGAGCACTGGCAAGAGAACAGAGATATATTGGTTTTGGCAATATGGTTGGGTGGGTATGGAAGGAGAAAGACAAAGATTCTAGAGACCAGATTTGGACATCTCAGTATTGTGCAGCATACTATCACTGCAAGACTAATACTAAAAAACAGTCTGTTATTTAACCTTGTTTATAACTACTCAGAACATGTCAGCGTCCCAAGTTAAGTGTATGAACAGGACACTGGAGAAAGAACCAAGGCCAGAGAACAACAGGAGTAAGGGGGAAGATTCAAATCACTGGAGATAGGCCAAGAGTTACACATATGTACACTCCCCCCAATGTCTTATGGACACTTGCCTCAGCAGCTTCTGTGGGAAGCACTCATCCTGTATCAAGTACATTTGCGCACATGTTCTGCAAAAAATTACTCCTTACAGCCCTTTAAGTCTTGTGGTTTTAGGAGCCATTTCCTAAGTTCAAATCACCCCAAAAGAGTGTGCCAAAGATAAAAAATGATTCATGCTCCTGGTAATAAGCTACCTGACCTTTCCCCATCTGTACAAAGCTGAGTTTCACCACAACTACCAGCTGCACTGGTATGGATTTTAAAGGAACAGTTCTTCTAGCATGTTCTTTAGGATTATTTGAATGTTTATTAAATGTTATCACACTGTTTTCTTTGATCTTTTAGCCATTTGTGGTTTTTTTTAAATGTACTAAATATATCTTGTACTTGTTTCACTTTTGGATTCATCCTCAGACATTACACCATTCCTTGTTTCCATTTCTCCAGTTCCAAAACCAAATGACAGACAGAACAAATGGTTACTTTACAAGAAATGTTGGATAAACTTGGTGTTAAGAGACTGAGGAAAATTGAGCTAAAGAAAGCAAAAACACATTTTTGAGGTAGCTGCACATTAACAGATAGAACAGGACAGCAGCTGGGCAGCCAGAGACAGTTCTATGAAGTTCTATGTTACACAGAATAAACTGTAGTGTTTTGAGGAAAGCAATGTTTTTGTACCACACTGTTTACAGCTGTCCTACTACAATGCAGCAGAGATTAGTAAAACATAATTTCTATACTTATATGATAGTTATTTGGTCTAGTTTCCACATAATTTATCAATACACTACATGAAATGGTGCGTGTGCTTTACTTCCCCAGACACATCACCCATATAATCTGTACTAATTTACTGGGAGTGATTAAAACTAGTATATATGCAGAGATAATGCTTGCCATGTAATATGTATAGCTGCCCTAAAGCTGGTAAACACTAGCAATGGCTCCAGGCTAAGAAGATGCAAAATCTAGTCACAGCACTTCCTGGTCTACAGGAAAAAAAAGGATAAGCACACAAAGGATAATCAGCTGAAGTTCTTCCACTGATTTAAGAACATGTCAATCTTTGATCCTGAAGAAAAATCTATTAACATTTTAAATGCCAGATTATTTATACTTTACTGTTACTTTTACCTATAATTAAATGGTTCTCCCTACAATAGAAAGAATACACATCTGTAAAAGGCGATTCAAACCTACCTGTCTAAGCTTTCAGCACTTAATTGATCGGGTTTGAGTAAAAGACAATTATTGCTAGCAGCATTTTGAAGAGGAAAAAAGCACTGTCATACTCAAAACATTAGCATCTCACAAAACTAATAATGAACCTTTTAAAAAGCTTCCTCCAAATTTTACTTCTAATGCTAAAAATATTATTGACCAATATTATTCAAAACAAGCAATCCACATTGTATATTAATGGCAGACTTTATTTTTGCACAGAGCTCTGAGTATCAGGATTATGGCAGATTACACTTAGTTTTTCCTTCTACCATCTGTCAAGCACAACTACTAATATTAATACAAGTTATGCATTAGACAAATAGGTCAGACAAGGTTTTACAACATGTCTTTCAAATTATAAATAATGCTTCTGGTATGTGAATGCAGTGCATTCTAAAAATGTATTTGGTAGTATTTAGCTTTTACCACAAATAATAACTTCTAAGTACAAATGTATGTAAAGATGTAAAATTTCCAGTAATTTTGAAGCCATGAGGAAAAGGCTGGAAAAAGCTGAAATACATGCAATCCGCTAAACCTATTTTACTGGTTTAACAACATAGTGTAATTTATAAAACTTAGCATCTAAAATTGTACTATTTGCCATATTTATGAAATGTAAAGAATGTTCTACGAGCAAAACTGCAAATATACCCAATACTAGAGAATGAATGCTGCAAACTGATGTGCCTTATGCTACATTTGCATACTACCTTAGTTTTTGCCATCATTGAGGTAAGAAAAAACAGAAGTACCTCCCCCCCAACTGTAATAAACAAAAGCATTATTTGTACAGGAAAAGTCTTAAATAGTCACAGTAGGACTACCAGCATATTTGGATATTGAGTTAAGCTATAATTTACGATCGCCAAATACAAGTTTAGAATTTACTGTGAATACCATGTCTTTTTTAAGACAATCATGAGTTAAGTCAAAAATACTTACTTACAACATTAATCTGGTATAAATAAATTTATTTGTACAGGTAGGAGGGAAGGTGACATGATACAGAAAGTGAAACAGGGTTGGTACTTGGAAGGGATAGCACCCAGGAAGACTCTGCAGAGGAAAGAAGTGGCAATCCACCTCTGTTTCTCATTTGCCTTGAAAGTCCCTTGCAGGGGTCACCATAAGTTAACTGAGACTTGATGGCGTTTTACACACATACACACATGTACAAGTGGAGAGATCTGACAAGGCAGGAGAGAACTAACCAGTGAGAACCCCCTCCCTGTGTCCAGAATAGTAAGGCATGGGTCCCTTAATCAAGGTCGGTGAAATGTCCCATTAGCCTATGCACTATTCTCAGGCTACAAGAAAGCCATCCAGCAGCTTACACTAGTAGACCATGTATGAAGGGATTGTTTATTTATTTGAAACATTTTATGTCACCTTCCCACCCTATCAGGGTCCACAAGGCAGCAAATATATATTAAAAACAAACTTTAAAACATTTGAGCAATTAAAAATATAGCTAAACTTATAAAAATAATTTGATTAAAAATACATAAACAACACTAGAAGGGGGGCCAGTAACCACTATAGGGGTATGTCAGATGAAACAAAAAACACTCATGCAGGGATGGAGAAAGGGGACAGCCTCTCTATCACTTTTCTACACGGTAACAAGCTCCCTTTGTCACTCTGTCCACCTTCGTTTGGAAAGGGTAGCCATAATTCCAGGATGCTATTGCCAGCTGGCTTAACAAAGCCAAAAAAAGGAACTCTCCCTCCTTCAGACAGTCCAGTACTGGGTTCCAAGAGCTCCTGGAATACAGCAATGGAAACCCCTGGGTTCCTTTGCATGCCAACTCCATGGAGCTGGTAAGAAAAAGTACTGACTAAAATGACACCCAAGCTGCTACTTTATCTCACAACTGAATGGCCTGCTTCCAAACTATACAGTCCAGCCACATGAGAGACAACACTTTGTTACTTAATTTACAAACAGATTAGAGAAATGGGCTTTTAAATAAGAACACATTACAGCTGAAACATAGCAAAACTAGATTAAATTATTCTGTTCCATGGACGGATAACCCCTGTTAGTATTTGTATAGCACAGCTGTGTCTATCACTTTCACACATTTGTACTCCACTTTCCCCTAAGACACACAATGGCTTGGGAGCTACATGTGGTTCTTTGACACGCTGGCTGTGGCTTTTCTGAGCAACATTCCTCAATGTGGCACCTGCCCCATGTTTCAGAATGGTGGGAAAGGCTCTCACCCGGTAAGACTTGGGGTTGGCACGTTGTTCTCACTTTGAAACAAGTGCCAGTGGAGGAATGGATAAGCTGCAGGCCTCCTTGAGAGGCAGGCCTCATGACAGACATGGAAGTGAATGTGGTTCTTCTGATTCATTGCAATTGTGAGGGCAGCTCTGCAAGCCACTGCTCTAAACAGTGTTCAGCGTGATGTGAGTTTTCTTCTACCAGATAACAATTTACAGAGTTCAATAAAAAATAGACAGTTCCCTGTATCCAAACAGTTTACAATCTAAAGTACTCAAGAGCTCTTGGAAGCCAATGCAAGCAAGACATGAAAATGGACATATAACTGTAGTGGTAACCTTAATATAATAATAAGAAGAAGAGATTGGATTTATACCCCGCCCTTCACCACCCAAAGGTGTCTCAGAGCGGCTTACAAACTCCTTTCCCTTCCCCTCCCCACAACAGTTACCCTGTGAGGTAGGTGGGGCTGAGAAAGCTCTTGACAGAAACTGCTCTTTTTCAAGAACAGCTCTTGTCAGAACTATGGCTTGCCCAAGGTCATCCAGCCAGGTGCAAGTGGAGGAGTGGGGAATCAAACCCGGTTCTCCCAGATTAGAGTCCGCGCACTTAACCACTACACCAAACTGGCTCTCAGTGAATTACTTAAAATACCTGATTACAACTTAATAGTCAAAGTAACTGAAAGCCTACTCTATGAAGATAATTTCATAGGGTAGCTGAGTTGGCCTGCAGTAGAACAGCTAGTTTCAAGTCCAGTAACACCTTAGAGACCTACAAGATTTTTGGGATGTAAGATTCAAGACTCAAATCTCCCTTTGCCAGATGTTGGTCTTAGTCTCTAAGATTCTACTGGACTTGAATCTAGTTATTTTATGAATGATTCAATACATAACTATTCTTTAAAAATTTATAGTGACATACCAGTTCATAAATTCATATTTGATTTCCAACGCTCTTTTAAAATTAAATTGTCACAGGCATATTTGATCAAAACTACACAAATTCACATCAGCCAAACTCTACAAGTATGAAAGCTCAGCTGAAGAATATGACATCTGTTCACCACATCCTAAAGTTGCTATACTGTGATATTAACATAATCAGAATCAAATTGCACTCTCACAGGATTGTAGTAGGCACACTAATTTTGCACATATTGTCTTAACACTTTTCATGTTAACATTTAGGCTTAAAAATGTTCGGCAGGCATGGATTTCAGCACTCCACTGTGTTCCTCCAAATATGTTTATAGTAAGCTACATTTTATTAACGAAAACGATAGTCAGAAACTACTCAAAGCCACGCACAAGGGAGCAATACGCAGCAAATGTCAAACTACTTATATTCATTCCCTATAGCTAGTAGATATGTAGTTCAATCCTACAAAGGAGAGTTGCATGTGCAGCTGATATAGATATGCACTGTGATGCTCATCCACTTCTACCTGATGTGTTTTTGCTGAGAGAGATGGGCCACTATTAATATTTAATAAAGTGCAACTACAGCTGGATGGAAACCAGTGGCCGGTGTTAAATATGTCAGAACACTTAGTTTTATAAATTCATTTCAAATTTTATCTATGTCCAATGCAGTTTGTCAAGTTTCCTAATAAGACTGTTTACACTTCTTGTAAGTGAGCAATATTTTGTCAAGCTAGTTTTATCCTTATTCATTATTAAGCTCATAGTCTCTGAACACAGATTCTGGTTCATAATGATTAAACTACTCATTAATAATACTAATCAATAACAAAGTCCAAAACACCATGTTATAAAAGAAGAGTAATAAAAATCCATAATAGTTAGAGATGTTACATTCTTTATTCTATGCATTACTCCATGCTGTACATTTTTTGTAAGCAGCACCTATTCTCTAGACCAGTCTTCAGCATGCTGCCTAAATAAACAGACTTTAGCTGACATTACTTAATAATCTTTAAAAAGTCATACTATTATGTATCACATCTTAACCATGTACATTGCTCAACAAAAATTGGAACAAGATGTCAAATTACTGTACAACTTTCTGTAAAGCAGCTGCCAAAGTCACTTGATTTCAATTATAGTTTAACTAAAATTCAAATTAATATCTATCTAAACAATCCTCTTTAACAGATGCAATTGCTTGATGACCAGACAGAAGAGCATGCAAAGGTTCTAACCATTAATGTAAAGCATAGAGGAAAGTAATTAAAAACAACCTTACTGACTTTCTTGCCAAGGTAAAGAGATAAATGCAAGTGGAAAAATGCATATCCATGGTTGAAAGGCTAAGCTACACTGGACCTTGCATTCTTTCTAAATTAGCAACTTAATTGAGCTGCAAAAAATGCTTTTTTCCATCTTCACTTGGCCCGGAGGATGGATCCATGCCATGGCAACCTCAAGGCTAGTCTATTATAATGTGCTCTGCATGGGCCTGCCCATGACAACAACCTAGAAACTCTTGCTGGTACAGAATGCCACAACTCATTTACAGTCAGGAGCTAGACAGAGTATGCATCTTACACCTATGCTTCAGTCACAATTAATTCAACTAAAGGTGTTTTACTAAGATAGCCTCACTCATGTGAACAAAATCTCCTGAAGGTGCCACCCTGTAAAAGATGGTAGTTGATGGCAATGGCAATCTACACCTGAGTCTTCTCTGTTGTGGTCCCGGCCTGGTGAAAAGGCCTACCTGATGATGTCAGGAAGCCAGTCACATTTCTATCATTCCTCAGAACATGTAAAACAGAAGCATTCAGGATGGCAGTTTTTAAAATAAAGGGAAAGTTTAATTATAATATAGTCTGAAAAGTATGGAAGTTTTTTTCCATTTCTCCTGCTCATACTACATTACTATACTGTTTTTATGTCATCGTTCTCTAACTGCATAATCCAGTTTTACTGCATGTATTGTACTGGTTTTTATTGCATTGTTCTATAATTCTGTAATCTTCCTTGTGTCTCAACAAGAAAGCAGACAGTAAGTAAGCAAAATGGATTTGGGTCTCTAAACTACCCTGTGGCATTGTTAATATTTGTTCATGTAATTTTCAATCATATAATGAAGTATTTTGCAGCATGTGGTATTCTGTGGCTTTGTAACTCTACTATGTTAATTCAGGCTTTAGAGGAGGAATATAAAGAAACGTAAGCTATCAGTAATCAATTATTAAGAAAGTTTCAGCTTGCCCAAATACAAGTTTCAGGAGAGTTATCCCCCAGCAGCAACTTAAAAAAATCCTAAACCTACTCCTTTCCCCCAAATATCTACTAGGAGTAGGGAAGGGAGCAGAAAGCATATTTGCTGCTATAGACTCTTCACTCTAAGGATGCCCATTGAAAGCACTGCAAAATGTTTAAACCCAGAGTTTAATTTTAACATTGCTGTTTATTATTAACTGCAATGTTATACCAATATAGAAAAAATATTTAACAATGTCCTCTGGTTCAATTTCTTTAGTTACCAGAACTGTCACTGACTTCCACTTACTTGTAAGCAACATTTAAACATATAATAGGGGAGGGGGTTGCAAAGCTTTCAGAGTACAAATTCCAACTGTGTTAGTGTGTTGCAGCAAAAATACAGTTCTGAAGCACCTCAACAAATTTCCACTCTAACATAAACGTTTGCAGCCACAAAAGATGCATTAAGTAGATCCTCAGTAAACATTTCTGTAGAAGGCTGAGGAGAAACAAAAATGTTAACTTCAAACCACAGTTCCTCACTCCTTCAAGTTATATTTGGGCAAATGCTCTGCCCCATATTAAACTGCTTGAGAATATGAACAGCCTGATAAGATTTCATTTTCTTGGAGGAAAGAATGATGTAAGAAAGAAACAATTCGCTGGACTTGTGTGACCCAAGTAGATGATAAGTCACTGTCTCCACACGTTCACAAAGTTTTGAGAATTTTCCTCCAACTCTTTTGTGTACCGCTTGGCTGTGATACTTCTATAGCAACCTCTATAACTTCTCTAACAGCGAAATACCTCTAGCTTCTACCTAGGCCAATGAGGGCTACCTCCACCCGTTCCAACACAGTGAACATCCCCTTTGTACCGTGAAGCGATATAAGAGAGACAGAGAGAAACAGCAATGACAGAAGTACTGAAATAAGATGACGGGGACGGGGGGGAGGAATCAAAGGAAGGACTGAGGCATGCGAGCCACGGAGAAGGCAAGCCGAGTACCGCCAACGAGAAACAAGCGACTCCCCACAACATCTTGCCTATGCTCTTCCCTTACCTGTCCGTTCCCTGCGGATGGCGGGCTGCTTTGCCCTCTTCCTCTTTGGACAAGCTCCTATTAAAAAGTCGGGAGAAGCTGCTCTGCCAGGAGGAACCGGCTCTCCTCCGGCTACTCCCCCCAGACATCTCCAGCAACGAACGAAGGTGCCAGCTGCCGCCCCCTTTGCCTGATTCTGTACTGAGAGGAGGTCGCCAGAGAGAACACTTTCCTCTCAACCCCTTCCCGCGCACTCTATGGGTGGGTGGGAGCCTCGCTCCTAAGTTTCTAGCCCATTAGCCCAACCGGGACGGCCACAGGGAAGGGCTAGCTGCCTCCCTTCTTCCTCCAGGACTGGCTGTATGCAGCTCCCCTCAGCTGCCCGCCCCGCAGGGAGGAGGCAAGGCTGCTACTAGAGTCGCTCTCCCATTGCCCGCCCTCTAAGAAGTATTTATTTATTAGATTAAATTTATGTATTGGTTCACTGGCCTGCCAGTATTGGAAGTAAGATGCTGGATTAGACTGTGGATTAGACCACGGACTGATCCAGTTGGGTTTATCTTGTGAACGAAGCAAAATTCTGTACACAAGATAAGAAAATAAGTGTCTGTTTTTCTTTGTAAGGAAAGAAACAGTGCAACCTAAGCACAGTTACAGCTTTCTAAGTCCAGTGAAGTCCAGTGGTGCAGTGTTTAGGATTGTACTGGAAATGGCTTACATGCATGCATGCCTGAACCTCTGAATGTAATATAATTGGGGGCACAGGCAGGTTTTATATTTCCAGTACTGCTGTAGCATACAATACGAACCCCACAGCTATGAAAGTGTTCATTTCATGCTCAGGCCATCAGCTAGAGAAAAGCATTCCTGGGTTTCCATCTGAGACCCACAGAACAAAACTGAGCAAGTGGGAATTGTGAGGAGTAGGAGGAACTCGTCTGTCCCTGAGACGCCCATGTCTTCGTGTAAGAAGACAGTTGTGTGTGGACTGAATAGCTCATATTTATCCTTTATTTGTCCCAGTCTGTCATATGAGGCAGAGCCGCCCGCCCTCTCTCAAGGCAGCAGTAGCGTGGGTTCCCGCGCGCCTCGGCCAGGGGTTGGGCGTGACATTCCCGCCTCCTCCCTCTCTCGGTTCTGCCAAGAACTTCAGGTTGGTCGAGTTTTTGCCTTCCCTTCCAAGGATAAGCAGTGACTGCCAATGGGCGCACGTCTTCTCGACGGCCACGTGAAAGGGGAGGCGACTCTAGTTCGCGACGAAACAATGTGGGCAAGAGCGCCAACATTTCCTTTTCGGATGAAGGTAGTAAGCGGAAAGGTGAAAAGTCTCTTTTTTCCTTTCCCTGCCTTACCCAATGTAAAGGGCACCCCTTTCTTTTAACTAACTAATTGATGAGGTATCTCTGGTCCAATGTTCCCTCTAAGCTGTGGAGCCTTGTGAGCAAAAATTCTACTTTGTGAGCTCCTGGCATTAAAGTTTTGAGCGAGTGACTTGGCTACTGCATAAATTAGTTTGCTCTGGAGCCCTCCTTCCTGCGCAAAGGCAAAAATCTGAGCTGGAGGCTAAAAAACTGTGAGCTAGCTCACACTAACTCAGCTTAGAGGGAACAGTGCTCTGGTCTATCTGCAAACCAATGTGAGAGAGGTGGTAGAACACACTGTACTGTTTTGGGCCGTAGGTAGGGAGAGGCCCATTCTTTATTTATTTATTATATTTATACCCCGCCCATCCTGCGAACAGGCTCATTCTCTCCCATGTAAAAACTTCCACCAGAAAAAAAATTAGCACATCAGAGAAGAAGAGGCTAACCTCTTCACATGTGATGTTACTTTTCTACTTAGAAGAAACTATTAATGCATGGGAACTGTGAGCAATGCAATCTCTTCCCTGTAGGCTGAAATGGGACATGCTACCATTTCATTCAGCTACATGTCTAGAGCAGCAGGCTTGATGGTGTGTTGTTAAGGGATAAAGTCTTAAGTAGGGTTGCCAAGTCTATCTTTGTCGGGAGCAGGGGGCTCCCGGCCAGCGTCTTGTGCGTGCGCGCGCCGCACGCACGTCACCCGGAAGTGACGGGAGGACGCCAGGCACGCTGGGGGTGGGACCGTGGCCATACAAGGGAAAACCATAGAGTTTTCCCTTGTATGGCCATGGCCCCGCCCCCAGCATGCCCGCATCACTTCCAGGTGACGCGCACGTCGGGGTGGAGTTCCCCCCAGAGCCCGATCCGGTGGCACCAGGGAATGGGCCTCTGGGGCGGGGGTTCCCCGCCCCCCGGGGGGACTTGGGATCCCTAGTCTTAAGTGATTTTGAGTGTGTGCCAGTCTTGTAAATTGAATGACCTTGAAAGTTCTAGATGGATAGCCATGTTAGTCTGGCTATAGTAGTAGAAAAAAGCAAGAGCCCAGTAGCACCTTAAAGACTAACAAAATATGTGTCAGGGTATGAGCTTTCATGAGCAGTGACTCAAAAGCTGCCACATATATTTTTAGTCTTTAAGGTGCTACTGAACTCTTGCTCTTTTCTACTTCCTTCTGTTGACTATCCACCCACTACTCTTAAACTGACAGTCTAGACATGCAGTTAGGCACACCTAAGCCAGCTGAAAACGATGGACTTCAGTACACCTAAGTCTACATAGGACCTGGCAGGGTGGTTTGTCATTATTTATCACAGAGCTGTCAAACTCATTTGTTACAAGAGCCAGATCTGACATAAATGTCACTTTGTCAGGCCAGACCAGTGTGCCATAAAATGTAACGCCAGGTACCAGAGATACAGACGTTATAAAGGATAGGAGTTGGTAAGCTCTGAGTTGGTGTGTCCTCACTGCAAGGCCCTATGGATAGGTGATGGTGGTGGTGCAGAGGAAACCCTGTATGGGTGGATTGGAGAGCCAGCGGTGCAGCACTGGGCAGACGCCAACCCCCTCCCCAGCCTGCTCCCACCACCAGTGCTGTGAACCCAGGGTTAAAATACAAAGTGGGTGGGTGTTGTGAGCTCCCTCCTGCCCCCGAGCCACCATGGAAGGGTACTGTGAAGACTAGTTGAACTAACCTGAAGAGGTGTGGGGGGGAAGATGGCCCAGGTGCAAAGCCACATGCACAGTGGGACCCAAGCCAAGCAAAGCCTGATAAACTGGAGATGCCTGTGCAGTAGCAGCCACCTCTGGCCAAGGCTACCAGTCAATCCATGTGGCGGCAGCTGCGTCAGGCTTCAAAGCCCACCGGATCATCTGATAGGGGAGCGGGCACTGCATGTACAAGGCTGCACATGTGGCAGAGGCCCCAGGCCACCCAGTGACCAGTATAGCCAGAGATCGCCAGCACCACCCCACACACACAAGGATGAAGGCCACTAGGTGTTCCATGCAGGAGGGAGGCCCGGCCGCTGAGTTGCATGCTTGGTGGCAGGACCAGGCCTCTGATGTGTGGAAGAAACTACTGAAGAACGCTCACCATGGGCCAAAGCACAGCTGCCGCATTGGAGGGGGGGCGTGAATATGGCCTCTGCACGCCCTGAGTGCAAACACCAATTGCATGCTCAGAGCTGCAGGCCGAGTGGAGAGGCATGCAACCTTACCTTGGAATCCTGAGCTGACATAAACACAGCTGTGGTGGCTCCCAATTTACCAGTGAGGCTGCCACTGACGGGGTTCTGCTTGACTGTTGCAGATGAGGTTGTGCCGCAGTGCTGAAGCTACAATCAGAGTGTCTCCCCCCCCCCCAGCAGCCTCCTGTTCCCTCCATCACATCAGTTGTTCCTGGGCCAAGTAAGAACCCTGGACAGGCAGGTTCCAGCCATTAGGCCTTATGTTTGACACCCCTGGTTTATCGGATTTACTTAAATCATGTCTGCAGTGAGAATTTATATACAGTGGAATCTCCCTAAAATATAAAGAATTATATTTCCTTATTATTTCCTTAGGAGTACTATTTAAATGCCAACATAATCTGCATTTAAAGAAGTAGGTGTTGTTTTTCCAAGAGCTAGATACAGGGAGTACAGGGGAAACAATATAGTACTGTTAAAGTGTTCCCCATCTAGCTCAGTTATCTTCCTTCTTAGGCTCAGGCAGGCCCGTAGCACCCACGGGGAGCAGAAAGCAAGGGAAGTAGCATGCCCGTGTTGACAGCACCGGCAAGCACGTGCTCAGGTGTCAAGATGCATCCGGCCCGGGGGGCTCCCTAGGTACCCTGCAGACACTACAGCTGGGTCCCTCCTGCCCAGAACCTGCCCTGGTGGCCAGTCGCCAAGAGAGGTGGAGAGAGAGCAAGAGAGAGCGCCCGGCGCGCCTGCAAGAACCGAGGGCTCGTCCACGGTGCCAGGGCTGTCCCTGCTGTTGGTGGCGGTGCTCTCCTCCCCCCTCGGTTGCAGCTGCCTTAGGAGTCCCAGCAACTAAATTAAAGTTAATTTAATTAACTTTGATTGGCTGGTGCCTCCCCCCCCGGCCCCCTTCCCCAAAACTCCTTAGCTACAGGGCTGGACTCAGGCTATCTAGCCATGCTCATCCATCCTACTGTACTCTAGACAACCATTGTGAAGCATTGTACATGCAACTGCCCTTAAAAGGCAATCAAAAATGCAATTCTTGCAAAATGCAGCACCAGCTTTTGACTCAAGCTAGCCCATGTAGGTGTCATGGGCTAGCTCCAGTCAAAAGTATATATACACACATTTCTATACTGAAATATTGTCATTGGCTCTCTTTGGTTGTGAATTCAATTTAAGATGCTGTTTCATACTTTTAAAGCCTTTTGTGACCTGGAGACCACATACGTAACTCCTTGTATTTCTACCCATGAAACAACTTCTCTCCTTCCAGGATCTCCTGTTAGTGATACCATCATGTAGGCTTTCACTACAATGTCCTCTGTCCTCTGGAATGACCTGTGAGAAAAGATAGAAAGTCCACTTCCCTTTTTCAGGAAAACCTGCAAAGCAGAAGAAGCCCTCTCAAGTAGACCTTTAGTGAGGACAATAGGTAGGTATGAATTTTATAATGATACTTCTTTTTATGTTTTTAACTTTAGGGTGATGTGTTTTCTTTTTGTAAGACTCCTTGAGTCCCTCAATGAGACTTCCTCAATGAAGGAAAAATTATAGTATATGAATATGGGAGTAAACTGGAAAATGCAATGGATGCTTTTCAGAGCTCCATTTAGTCCCCAAACTGACTACTCCAATTTTGTTGTTGTTGTTCAGTCGCACAGTCGAGTCAGACTCTTCGCGACCCCATGGACTAGCTCCCGCCAGGCCCTCCTGTCTTCCGCCGTCCTCTGAAGTTTGCTCAATTTCATGTTCGTTGCATCTATGACACTGTCTAACCATCTCATCCTTTGCCGTCCCCGTCTTCTTTGACCTTCAGTCTTTCCCAACATCAGGGTCTTCTCCAGTGAGTGCTCCCTTCTCATTTGGTGGCCAAAGTATAAAACAGTGCTATTCAGTGTCAGGCCAATGATGCCAAATGAATGTATGTAGTTATTACATAAGCAAGTGAATGTATGTAGTGAATGTCTCTAGTTATTACATAAGCAATAGATGATTTACAGTAATCAAGGAAGTGGAACACAAATAGCCTGCTACAGTTCTAGCAGCAGTACCAACAAACAAAATTGCAAACACATAAAATACTATAGAAGGATATTCAGAACAGTCTTGGGTCCAAATAATGGCACATGTGCCCAAGGGTGATTTGAACTTGTATTTCATAGATAGCAAATCCCACTCCGCATGACCAAGTCTTTTGAAATTGCATCCTAATCAAGATGAAGCAGTGAGAGTTCTAAGCATAGCACTCACAAACATATCGGGGTTTTTTTTGGGGGGGGGGGTTAATAGCAGTTTGTGGTGAGGGCCAGTGTTCCCTCTAAGCTGAGTTAGTGTGAGCTACTCACAGTTTTTTAGCCTCCGGCTCACCCATTTTTGTCCTCGCTCAGGAAGGGATGGCTCCAGAGCAGACTAATTTATGCAGTAGCCAAATCACCTGCTCACAACTTCAATGCCAGTAGCTCAGAAAGTAGAATTTGTGCTCACAGGATTCCACAGCTTAGAGGGAACATTGGTGAGGGCAGTTTAAATCTTTTCCCCTCGCAACATTTGCGCAATCTGAAACGACCCCTTTGATCTGCTGTTTGCCCAAGTGGGGACAAACATACAGGACCTGATAGCTCTCCAGAGGATAGTTTCACAACTAATCAAGAATTTTTAAAAATCAGCTGGGCATGTCAAAACCTTGGGTACAACTAAAATAGCTGTGAATCCTGTTCGATATGACTATGTGCATCACTTTGGGCATGATCCAGCTAAAATTAATTCCTTTTCAGTCCCATTGACTCTAATAGGAGAAATTTACACAAATTATCTCACCAGAGAGGCTTAAAATGGCTTGGCTTTGGTTGGATGCAGTTTCCGGTTCCGGTCAAGCTGGGTGTGGCACAGTGGCTGTGCTTTGCTCTGCAGTGTTTATTTTGTTTTTCTTCTTTTGTTTGATTTCAACCTATATTTACTACAAAGAGCTAGGGAGTACTCTGGTTTGAAGTTTAGTTTAAACCCATTAATAAGGATACTCCTTTAGCTTTGGCAGTCAGTTATATCTTGTCTCAATAATGTGGCTGATAAAACTAGCTGGTGGGAATTTGCCCATCTAACTGATGGGCATACCTTCCTACATTCTTCTTTCAAGCTGTAAGCTAGTTGTAGTTAAAATGCAGACCATCAATACAAATTTGTCTTACTGTTAATGTCTTTCTGTGGCTGTGTTGTTACAGCTTTAATTAACAACCCCAGAGCTTACCAATATAAAGAAAGGGTGTTGGCCTCTGCAGCTGGAAGGAATGAAGCAGAACCTTTGTATTTGATGCCAGATGAAATTTAGGAGTTAAGTTTAAAAGTTCTTTGAGCAGTATGTTTTTTAACTTTTACTATTTTACTGAGTTTTATTGCCGTCTTTGATGGGGAATGAATATAGCTGGTTGAGCCTTTATAACTATTTTAATTTTATTCTCTTATGTTCAATTTATCCATAGTTGGTATTTTAAGTTGGTGGCAATTGATTAAAGTTTAACTTGAAATAAGCTAGAATGGGCCATAAAAGACCGAGCAGGGAGACTGTAGCTGAGACAGTGCCAAAGCAAAGACGACTTGAATCCATGTTTCCTCCCCACTCTAATAATGTGATATATTGAATTTCTGACATTCCTGTCCTTGGAACTATCAGTGAAGCCTCTAATCAAGAAAAGATAAATAATGACCTACAACAAGAGAAGAAAACTTTAGACTCTTTTATTAATTATACTATTGAAAATACGATGGAGGAACCACAATCTACCCTAAATCTTAAAATATCTCATTGTTATATCTAGTTATGATTTATCCTGGAACTCCCATATAAATTCTGTCAGAAGAAAAACCCAAATGACATTAATCACTCTCAAGAAATTCTTTTATACCAAAGGTGGTCAACTTATCCCATTTTTGTTAAATTTATATAAGGCCATCATTCTTCCCAAATTGCTCTATGCTGTCTGGGTAAGTGGACCAGTAGATCCTCTTGATAAGTGCCAGCAAACTTTCTTTCATAAGATCCTTTCTATTCCTCCCAGTGTACCTTCGGCCATTGTCCATCTAGTACTCGGACTCCCTCAGATTTCAACAATAGCATGGTATGCTATCAAGTTCAGATCACTTCATGAACCTAATGCTCTACCATCCTTACTGCAATTAGTAACAGCTGATTCCTGGTTGGGACCCTGGCTTAGCCCAACTGTCTCAAAGCTTGCTACACTAAATCTGAGCCTAAATTTTAGGGACTCATTGAATTTTTTTTATTAACTACACAAAATTGATTAATTTAAAAAGATTGGGCTATGCTAAAACTCCAAGCTGATTGGAAATGCTCCCCTATTTACTTCTATATATCTTACCAGAAAATGTTTGAGTTGCTAAATACTTCTTTTATTTAATAGTTCCAAAATATCATTGTTCTTTCCTGTTATTTAGATGCAATGTGTTATCGTCTGCTGAGATGGGTAGTTTTAGTAGAACCCCTCCCCAAGAAATGCTTCTGTACTTATTGTAAAGATTAATTGTCCATATCCTTTTTAGTGGCCCCCATTATATCTCACTTCATAACCAATATATTACTCCCTGTACTGACCATCTACAGAACATCTCAGAACAATAGAAACTAAAGATCTTACTGTCAGGCAAGATTAAAAAGTGCACATGTGTTGGATACTTAGTAGAGTGGTGCAGTGGAAATAAATCAGCCATGTGTGTGTTTAGTTTCTAATAAAAAGTGTACTAGAAAATTAGGGGAAGGGTTACATGGGAAGGAAAAATAATAACAGTCTAACTCATCTTTCTAGTCCTAACTCCATCTTGGTTCCTTTTGTTATTCTAGAGTCTTGTCCTTCTGTGTGTGAGAACAAAGGAGAGGATGTTTACGCCCAAAAAGCTCCACCCCTGGTGTACGTGCCAAAAGACACATCGATTAGCCAATAGTCAATCGTAAGGTAGCCTCATTAAGAATAATACCTCCCCCTTTCTTGTGGGAACATTCTACTCCACAGTTAATTGGTTCTAAGCTAACGGGCTACTATTAGCATATAGAAATAACAGCTTATTTTCATGACCGAAGGATGATGCTTGCAAAAACTCAACAACATGTGATTTAGCCATATTTACCTATGCAGTTACAAATTGCGTATAAAATACTTCAACATATGGCTTGTAGGCTGTTAAGTTACAGGGAAAAGAAAGGTTGGATGGGGTCTTTGTTTTCAGACAGTTCTTTGTTTATTTTAAAATATATTTTTTTTCTCCTTAACATAGAATCCAAAATGGGTTGTAATAAAAGTTAAAACTACAGTTCCAACAGCAGAATAATAAATATCCAAGATCAAAAGAAACTACTCTATGCTAAATGCCCTCAAATGCCCACTTAAACAAGTTTTGCACCCATTTCTAAAAGATATCCTCCAGGAGACTGTTCTGTATTATGATATAAGCTGCTACAATAAAAGCTCAAGATTGGGCAGTGGCATTTTTTACAGACCTTCAGTTAGGGACTGATTGAACACACTGATGGGATGAGTGGAACTGCCACATAGAGAGAGACAGTCCAAGAATGTGTGTTGTAGATCGTGAAGGGCTTTAAAAGGACATGCACTGTATCTATTTTTATGTGCTGAGAAGTTTCTGGTAATCTGGTAAGGGACATAGGAATAAAACCCTTGTCACGGTTAGATCTGCGAAGGCACAAATGGTCGTATCTCCCTGCTCTGCAAGGACAATAATCAGAGTAGAATGGTCTGCCATTCTAGTGAATCCTGCTGGTTTTCAAAATGCTCTAAGCCTTGCAGTCTAGGGAATTTTGAAAACCTTACTGGTAATTCTGTAGAGGCCCTAGTGAGCACGTGTAACAATTGGTTCAGAAGGGGCAGTTGACAGGGTCATTCACCAGGATTCTTTCTCTACCTCTGCCCCCTAGTTTACTGAGAAAGTAGGGAAGTGCAGAGAGATGGGAGATGTTGTAAGTGCTGTGAGCAGAAGACTCACACAGAATCTGACGGAGCAAGCCACATAACTCATTTTAAAGACTTTGGGGTGGTAATGGCAGCAAGCAAAGTCTCCTCCCTTGCCATATTTAAGGTTGTATATAGCTTATTGGCTCCCAGGATGGAAACTGTGGAAGACAGTAATTCAACCATTAGCTGTGAATTTTTGCAAGATTCTTTGTTGGATAGAATCTCTCTGATCAAATCCAACCTGAATTAGTTGGAATGTAAGTCTGGTGTTAGACATCAGGTTATTATTATTTCAAAATTATCTTTACAATAGATGTTAACAGACCAGAGCTGTGAAGGCCACCATTTGTAAAATGAATCTATTCACCTATCCTTAGATTACAGAGTCTTGCAGAAGGACAGCTATGGATCCTCTTGCCAAAATTATAAATTGTTCTTTGACTGGGGAATACTTTCACTTTGAACAGTATAGTCATTAGACCAGTAGTACTCACTCTGTGGGTCACAGAGAGCCACATGTGCAATTACCATCAACCAAAAGAGCCACATTTAGTTCCATCCCCAGCATGAGGGAGGCTTGCAGCTTACGTGTCCCTATGACGGCAGCTGTTTCAAGATGGTAACCACTTCCCAATTCCCAGTCCCACCAGGCAAGGGTACTTGTCCCTATGATGGCAGCTGTTTCAAGATGGTAACCAATTCCCAGTCCCACCAGGCAAGGGTACCTTGCCTACTTTAGAGTGCCTTGCCTACTTTTTTGAAACATGGAGCAGATGCCAATTTGGAGAAGAGAGCTCAGAAGAGCTACAGGTGGAATGTCAAAGAGCCACATGTGGCTCGCAAGGCACTGAGTGAGTACCACGGCATTAGACCATTGCTAAAGAAGACTTTCACAAATGAAGCTCTGAACAAATATAGGCCAGTTTCAAATCTGCCTTTAAGAAAAGCAAATGGATGGTGACAGAGCTACTTTAGGTTTTCCTGGATAAGGCATCTGGGACACATACAACATTAGTTGCTCTGTTGGACAATCTCTGTTTGCAGAGACCTCTCTACTGATTCTGCTGGATTTAACAGTGGCAATTGACGTAATAGATTATTTCATCCTATTCAGACATTTGGAAACAGAATGGATGCAAAGGCACTGGATTTCTAGTGGCATGTACTTTTGAATCACCTTAAGCCCACTATGGATGGATGGATGAAAGAAAGAACACAAACTGAGCTCAGAAACAAGCAACCAGTATAAAGTCTGTAAATCAGTGTGGCATGTACAAAGTGTCTAAACTGGTAAATAATCAGGTTACTGCATTTTGGAACAGTTAAAGTTTCTCATTGGTCTTTACAAATGGCCCACAAACAGGTCATTACAGTAGACTAGCCTGGAGTCTACTGTAGCATGTATGAGAAGAAAATGGGTTGGACCAAGACTAAATTAGCAGTTTTCACCAGTTTCCCCTTCCTGATACAAACCTCTCATTCATGTAATTCCTCTGGGTCCCCTATCCTGCAGGAGTAGCATTTCACAGAGATCAGTGGATTACAATGCCTGTGGGCAGGGACGGAGGCAGGAAAATTCCATTCTACCACTGGATAATCTAAACTGGATCCAACTTGATTTCCATGCCTTATAATAGCTGGAAAAAAAATCCTTGTCATCAAAACTAACCTGTTTCTCCAGTAACAGTGCTGGATCAAGACAACCCCTCCAAGCTCTTAACCAAGTCAGCAAGAAAAAGACTCACTTCATCAAAAATAGGCAGTGTAATCTCCTGCAGAAAATCAGCCTTAACAACCAGTATCACCTACATCTTCTCGAGATTCAGTTCTAGCTTGATCTGCCTCAGCCATACTACTTGTAATCTTGCTTTAGAGTACCCTGTAACATTTGCAATCATCTAACTAACCCAATATCTCCAACATTATAAGAGACAAGTGGAGGACCCGTGAGGACTCACAGGATGATGCGGGAAGAATCAGATGACCTTAGTTCTCTCCCTTATTTTTTTCTTTTCCTCTAGGCAGCCTCTATCCCCTCACCCTTTTTGTTTCCCTGTTTCCCCCCTTTGTTTTCCTTTTCCACCATTTCTGCTCCTCTCCCCTACAGCTTTATCTTCTTTCAGTCCTATCTTTTATTTCCACTCTCTGCTCGTCCGCTTGCCTATCCCCCCATATCATTGGCTCTCTGCTTGCCAACCCTCCATATCATTGGCTCTCTGCTTGCTTTCCCCCATATCGTCAGCTTTCTGCTTATCCCCCCTCCCATATCATCGACCCTCTTTCACCTCCTCCCCATATTGTCGTCTCTCTGCTTGCCTTCTCCCATATTGTCAACACTCTGCTCTCATCTCATATTCCCCATCCCATCATCAGCTCTCATCTCACCTCCCCCCACTGTTAGCTCTCTGCTTGGCTGGGCCTGCTTGCACACCTGCTCACTTTCACCCATCCTCAGCAGGGTACTTGGCCACTCCCCCTCATCCTTGTTGCAGTGCTACCCTCTGCAGCCAGAACTAGAGCTGCTCTCAGCATCTGCCACAGCAGTGGCCAGGCCCAGAGCCACTCTTGGTGTTTGCTGTGGCTGCAGGCCGGCCCACAGCTGCTCCCGGCTTCTGCCACCGCTGTGGATAGGTCTGGAGTGGCTCCTGGCATCCGCTGCCACCACTGCCAGCTCTAGAGGTGAGTGCTTTATTTAATGCAGGGGGATATATATTCGCTGCCACCACTGCCAGCTCTAGAGGTGCTTTATTTAATGCAGGGGGATATATATTTTTACATTGCAGATTTTTCTGCAAACTTGGAGGCTCTCCCCAGTTTTCAGAAAAATCTGTTTAGCGTCAGTGTGGCCCCAATCTGTAGATTTAGATATCTGCAGGTGAGGATAAGACTTTGCTCTTAGATATATAGATGTCAGAAACCCAACTAAGAAGCACTATGAACCACTATTGATAGTTTCAGGGGGAAGCCGTGTTGGTTTGCAGTAGAACAGATAGATATCTAACAAAAGGAGTTTTGATTCTTGAAAGCTCATACCCTGAAAATCTTGTTTGTTTCTGAGGTACTACTGGACTCAGATCTAACTGTATGAACTATTATTGAATCTTATTACAAACAAGCAGACATTAGTACAGGCAAAGAAAAGTGCTGCATCCAAATTTTGTTCAGTCTACTGCTGCATTGCTTAGAAAGGTCATTGTGAAGCAACATGAGCCAGGAGTCTTGTTGTTGGCCCAGGAACAAAGTAACAAAGTAATTGGACTCCAATCTCTCATGTGGAAACATCTTGCACATAAACCCAACTGGACAGTGTTTTCTCTTTTGCCAACATCATGTTAAAGAAAACAAAAACCAAGTAGGCAATATTAACATACATGGTACAACCATCATACTTTTCAGGTACACAAATCACAATTCTATTCAAGACTGTAGTTCATCTAATGCAGCTCATACTGCTTCTAATTTTTAAATGCAAAAAATGCAGAAGCATAACAATGTTCCGAACAAAAATGGAGAATGTTGGTCCCCCATCCATCCCTGATCCCCACCCACCAAGCTGGATACGTCACAAAAAACAGCTTTTTCATCCTCAGTCAAACCATCATGTCTCACCATCCCTTACTGAGAGCGTAGGCTGGCTCACCATACTCAGTGACCTCACCCATTAAAGAGAAATGTCTCAAGCGTCAGACTAGGATTTTGGACACTCAGTTTTGAATCCCTACTCTGCCATGGAACCTTGAGCTAGTCACACACACTCAACCTAATCTACTTCACTGGGTTGTTGTGAGGATATACTGGAGAAGGGGAGAATGTTGTAAGCTGCTTTGGGTCCCCACTGGGTAGAAAAGTAAAGAAAGAACACTAGACTTTGATTAACGACAGACTGATTCATTATACAAATCTGGAGACCTAGGTTCTTCCCATGTCCAGAATTTCGAGGTTTTTGCAGTTCTGTGTACATATTGTTGGGGGGGGGGGAGCAGATTTAAGTATCAGGAATAGGACAAACTGCAGTCTGTTTGAGCTGTGTCCCTTCTGTTCCATAATGTCATCAAGTACTCTGGAAAAGGCAGACATGTTAAAGACAAAGGCAAACATGGGAATATAATTTTGCATATGTTCCACAGAAGCGGGTATTTATCATGTGGCAGGTGGCAATGGCCTCTGAATGCAGCTGTCAACATTAAGGACCGTGGAAATTCATACAAACCAAGCAGATGGGAAAGAGACCTCAAGTTGCCACGTGCTGAGAATATGATGTAATACTTATGGCCCAAAGCAACCAGAGTCTTTAATACTAAACACAGAGCATAAGGATGTATCTTATACTGCTTCAGTATCTTTTTTGCTTATTGCAAAGCTTTCACTGGACTCACTTTCGTAAATGACATTGAACTCATATGACAAGCTGTTATTTTCTTTTGCCATTCAGGCTAGAATGGTTTGCACACATGGGGAACCTCCTGGCTGATTGCTGTTTTAGTGTGAACAGATGGTTGAATTAAATAATTCTTTTTTTTTTTTAATTTTCAACTCACATGGGACTCTTGAAATGTTTTATTAAGTTGTTTTCCAGAAGCTGAATATGAAAACATTTTTTTAAAAAAAACTACACTACCTTACAAAATGAATTTTGATATTCCTTTAACCTAATTTTGAGTAAAATATATAGAGATACACTTTAGAGGTTTTATCCACAAAATTAAAAACACACAGTATTTGTGTAACACAATCCTATGTAAATTGATGTGGAAGAATATCCTACTGATTTCAGCCACTCCAGTCTAGGTAGAGGCACTATATATGCAGAAGGAAACATGAACTTATCCCTAGCCGAAGGGGGAGGGGGGGCTGCATGCTTGGTTTCCAGCCCTCTTTTAAAAGCCAAAATCATGGCAATAAGCTGTTCAGTTGGGGTTGCCAGATTCCCTGGTGGAGGTGGGTGTCCCTGCTGGCAGGCCCTACCCCAAGCTGTCAATCAGCTGACCAGCGGGGGGAGGACTTAACAGGAGAAAGGAGAAGGCCTAGGCCTCGTAGGAAGTGACATCATCATGCCAGTGACATCCAGGCAGGCAGTGGAACTGGTATTTGGGCAAAAACTGTATAGTAGAAGCTGGTTTTACGTCACTTCCAGTGTGATATCAGTGATGAGGCTTAGGCCTTTCTCTTTTTTCTTGTAAGTCCCCCCAATCTCCTGCTGGTTGCCAGGGACCTGGCAACCCTAGATGCAATACAAAGGGAAACAATAAAATATTTTAGGAGGGCCACGTGAAAGGAACCCTCTTTCTCCACTGATTATTTACCTCATTCACCACTGGAAGCTTTTCTTCAGAGAGTTAGACAGAGAAAGAAAAAACCTTTGATATGGAGGACGAGCATTGTCCTTAGTGCTTTTGGATACAGGACAAGAAGACTAATAGCAACTCACATTGCCACCTAATGTTACAGGAGCCACATTTCCGTTGCAGCAGAATGAACCCAGGAGAAAAATCACTACCAACACATTTATACCAGAAAATGAAACCACAACTTTAAATTTGCTAATTTGGGACCAGTAGCATTAGGATCATGCTGAGAATTTATAAGAATAGCTGTTCTTTTCAAAGAAATACCATTTTCTTAGTTGGGAGCCATGACATGCCTTTTGAAACCAATTTGAACATGACATACAGGTAATTATTATTTTAATGGTAAAAGTCTCTGTTTATGCCACGACAGGATGGGGCTAGGTTAATAATTTTATTTTACACTTAAGCATGTACACTTAAGGTTGTACCTTAGCTTCTGACAAATACCTAAACACGAATAACTTTTGTTAAAGAACAGAATAATATTTCAACAAACACAAAGATTGTATCTTGTCTGATTTCCCTTTCCATTGCAGCCCATTCTTCTGCATAGACTTTTGTCATTACAGGTCAAAAGGGGATGCTGGTAGAAGAAGTAGGGGATGAGCCACTTCTCTTAGCAAAAAGTTGGTAAGATTCAAGATTCAGAAAGATTTTGTAAATTGAATAATTTCTAGGTTTTACCAAATACAGCATGCCATTTGTCACTTTTTAAGACTACTACTTCCAGATGTCATACAAATATACCTGTAGCAGCCCCAAAGTGCAATCTCATGAAGAAGTTGTTAAGGACTACATTTCCTGACATAACCCTAGAATAGATAAAAGTCTAAGTATTCATGGGAGGTGGGAGTTGGCAACTGACAGAGAGTGTTCAGCATTCAGTAGAGCTGGGTTCATGACATGGATTTAAGTCAAAGATGGAACTCAGTTTTTATGCTATTTAAAAAATGAAATGTTACTGGCTCACTGTGGGTGCTGATATTGTGAAAATCGCAATATGAGAAGCTATGAGAAGGAAGATATCACCTTTTTTTAGGTTAAGGAAAGGCTGATCTATGGAGCTGGGGTGTTTTATAATGCCAAAGAGGCCTTTATGACTAACAGATTACCATAACCTATCATGAGGGCACTTTTTACAGCAACCATAGCAACAGATGTATTGAAATAAATCAGCTAAGAATTTCCTTTTTTTATTTGAGGTCCATATCTACCAAATACAGCACGCCATTTGTCACTTTTTAAGACTACTGCTTCCAGATGTCATACAAATTGTTTTTAAAGCCAAAGTGTGAGGTCCCAATTTGGATTGGGTCTTCAGTGTGCATCTACAGAAAGAAAACAGCACCATTTTAAATTAGAAGAATTCACTTCCCTTTGGGAAGAAATATATGAAGTTTATTCTACAGAAGTACAGAACAGAAAGAAAAATATGCTCATTTATCTGGGCATACACCTAACTGAACTCATATGAGGAAAAAAATGTATCAGTTGCACTGTCATAAAAGTCTGGTGGCTGCTCCTACATACACTCAGCCTTAGATTCCCCTTCCCCCTCTGAGCTTCCTGATCCTGTACATCAAGGGTGTCAAACATAAGGCCCGGGGGCAGGAACAGGCCCATCCAGGGCTCTTACCCGGCCCGCAAGCCACTGGTATATATGGAAATATAAGCGACTCCCCCTCTTGCAGTAAACCTAGTCTTACATATGATAAAATACATTTATTGGGGCTTTTGTGGACTCCCCAGTAAATCAATTGCTTTCACTGCTAGGAATCAATTGCTTTTGTTTGTATTTTGAGTAAAAATAATATCATTAATTGGGTTTTCCTGTGTCCTTTACAAAGTTTATCTCTCTGGTACTTGCATTACATTTTATGACACACATGGCCTGGCCCGACAGAGAGACATTTATGTCATATCTGGCCCTCGTGACAAATGAATTTGACACTTCTGCTGTACATGCTATAAAATGCCCTCATGTTGCCTCTCATGTGGCCAGTTCCAATATTTTGCAGGGATTGAAAATAGTCTGCTGCAGCAGCAGACTATGGTCCTTTCTTAGGTGCAGGCTCAATGGGTTTAGATGTGCACAATTAGCTGCACAATAAACCATCAACTGGCCCCAAGGAATTTGCTTGCCAGGATGGAAAGCCTTGTTGTTGCTGGTGTATAGGCAAACCATCAACTGGCCCCAAGGAATTTGCTTGCCAGGATGGAAAGCCTTGTTGCTGCTGGTGTATAGGCAAATGCTTTTGCAGAAGACTGGTTTGCAACCGAGTTCCCTTGCCTTAGTGTGATAAGGCTAGCTGTTATGGTGCAGTTCATATTAACCAGACGTTTTCTTGCACCAGTACAAAATGCTTACCTCATATAGCTGTGCTGTGCAGAAGTTTTGATACAGCTATATAGTACAAGGGAGAAATTAGGCAGAGCAGGAACATGCGAACAGTAACACTGGTGAGGTCAGTCAGCATCCAATCTCTTATGCATTCTTTGCACTAGGGAGGTGTTTGGCATAGAAAACACAGCACTATGTGTCATACACAGCTCCAGAAAACATCCTTCTACTTCAGTGACTAGGTAAACTGAGGACAGGACTGTGATCACCTGAAAGCTAATCACTGCAATAGAGCACATGGATACACAAGATGGAGGAAAGCTCTCATATCAGTACAGGCAGCATGGGGTCATTATACCTTTCTACCACATCTAGAAAACCACACACACACATGAAGCAGTGGCAAGAACCACTATGTGACTAAGTGAGCAAATAGTCCACATCTAATATTTAGGATCAACAAAGGACTATGGAAAGAAGGGCAATTATTTAATGTATGTGTTCTTATCTTAACTGTCTCCAAAGGTGCTTGCCTTGAGACTCTGGATGTGGATTCAGGCAAGTACAATTTCCCATTGTGAGTGTGTGCATGTGTGGCGGGAGCATCCATTCAGAACAGTGTAATTTGAAAGGTTTAAATACACAGTTCTGTGGCCACAGGATATTTGATGGACCTCTAAAATGTGCTAAGTTGAAAGTTATTTGCAGATGCTGTACATTAGACTGGACTCAAACTCAGTTCTCACGTCTGTTTAACTCTTGTATGTGTATGCTAATTTAGTGCTATTCACAGATTTTACCAATCACTTTAATCCAATCTCCGCTATAATCACCAAGTTACTTATGCATCTTGACTCTAACTAGCCCTTCTTGTCAACTATCCCCCCCGACCCTCTATCTATATGTAATGGTTGAGGATTTCTTGTTTCACTGTATCTGACGAAGTGTGCATACACACAAAAGCTTATACTTTGAATAAAACTTTGTTGGTCTTAAAGGTGCCACTCGACTCAAACTTTGTTCATTAGACCTTTTTAAACAACATCATTCTATGTGTTTTTCATTTTTGTTGTTGTTTGTTGTTCAGTCGCACAGCTGAGTCGGACTCTTCATGACCCCATGGACCACATCATGCCAGGCCCTCCTGTCTTTCGTCGTGCTTCAGAGTTTGCTTAATTTCATGTTAATTGCATGGCTATGCTTTGCAATTGGGCGGGAAGCTCCACTACACACCTGTGCCATTGAGAGCTGGTGCTGCAGGTGGATTTTGCATTACTTTCTCCAAATGCACTATAGAATGGACATCGTATGTATCAGAAAGAGGGTGTAAGCCTCTTGATGACCCACCGGAGCCCCCTCCAAGCCCAGGAAGCTGAGCAACTTGCATGCCTTTTCATTACACAGTGCTAAATAAAATGCCTTGATCTACTTTAGGTACATTTAGAATTTGAGAAGTTCTCATTCTGTATTTGTGCAATATATCAACAGAATATGAATTAATCAATTTACCAAAAATATAACCATCTAAATGACCAGCACTGTGTACAAGAGTCCAGCTAAGTGTGGAACACTTTAGACTGCTATTATTTCCTATATGCCATTTTACCTCTTCTTTTAACATGCACATATACACAACCCAGTAAGTCAGTCATGTACTATATTTTATTTATCAAAATATTGTTTCAGCTGTTACAGGACACAATACAATTCACCACATACAAGCAGGAACTTACTCATAAATATCCACAATTGCTTATAAAAACACAATTTGCATGTAAGCAGTATATCTTAAAAGATACTATGAAAAAATTAATTGGTATAGGTTGGTTTCTGTGCAAAATAAAGTGTACATTCTGGTAAAGGTACATTTCAATATACACTTCTGGAAAAAAGACTCTATATAGAGCTTGTAGAAAACCAAATTATTGAGGTTCAAAGACGTCTGTTTTTGGGCACCAACTCCAAAACACAACCAAGTATACAGTGATTTTAATGTTCTGTCTAACCATACAGAAATGGTTGGCCTGTGTCATGAATGTTCATATATGACCTTTTTAAAAAGTCTGGCTTTTTTTTAAGCCAAAAAGAAGGAATAGATAAAATGTACTGCTGTAAACAGACCTAAAAAAAGTCTTTATCTTCAAGGCTTGTCATATACATCCACAAATGGTCTTTTAACAATAATTTCAGAGCTTATTGACTTTTCATGTCTTCATTGCCTGAATCTGATCTAGATAAAATAAACAAAACTCGCATTAAAATACTGTGCTTCATGTTATTTTGTCTATAGACTTCTAGTATTATTAAAGCGTCTGAACAATTACATAGAACCAAGTACTTCTTAGTTTTTACTGATGTAAAAAGAAGTACTTCTACTTCTTGGTTTTTACTGAAGTTATATTAATATGATAGCTGTATTGGCAAACTATGTCTAGTGTCTTTTCTCCAACAAAATTAGTAAGTAATTTTATGGTGTTTTAATCTTTTTATTGTCTTATTTTGTAAGCTGCCTCAGGCAGGTTCCCTGAAGAGGCAGGATAGAAATGTTCCAAATAAATATATGGTGCATGTTCATATTGGATTCACAGTTATAGATTTTCTGAAGGTAATTTTGAACAATTTGTCGATGTTTTGTCTATTGTATTCAAGTAGGCTCTTTACTTACCCTATATCATAGCAGCACCTACTTTTAATCTCTCAAAGTTGAGTCTCTGCTGACATCTTGTGGTGTCTTTTAGATAAAATACTGAAGTGATGCCAACCTTTTCAAATCACAACTAGTGTAGATGGCATACTTTATTTATAGAGTTATACTGGACCCTGCCCCAAGTTTCAAAGCTGATAACAAATAATAATTTTTTGTTTATATTTAATTTCTACTGAAACCAGTGCTCATTTATCTAATGAGTTAAGTTCCCCTCATGTACAATTTAAAATGTTTTGGTTGTACTGACAGAAAAAAAATCCATTTGCAACAGTCTTCTGATATACACTACCATATTTAATAAAGAATTTCTCCATTAGTAACATATAATACCAAATGAAATAATATGGAAGATTTGTGCATACTTGCATTGTTTACTACTTGCAATGGTAAACGTAAATAAATATTGTGTTCTGTAATATCACACACTGCACCACAACCACTTCTTTTAAAAGTGTGTTTTAATGAATGCATACGTTTTAGGTGGAGTACTATTATCTGTACAATAATTTAAAGTAATCTACAGAGATTAATTTAAGAGAAACATTTACTGCCAGAGTGTGGTGTAGTGATCAGACTGTGAGACACAGGTCTGTGAGACACAGATTTGAATCCTTGCTCTGCGAAGGAAGTTTGCTGGGTGACCTTGAGCTGGTCACATACTCTTAGCCTAATCTACCTCTCAGGCTATTGTGAGAGTAAAATGGAGGAGAGGAAAAACGTAAATTGCTTTGGGTCCCCATTGGGGAGAAAGGCAGGGTATAAAATAAGTAAATGTTAATATTAAAATCAGCTATGCTTGTTGTAGCAATAAAGCACAAGCAAAAAGAGTTCAAATGTTGAGTTCGACATGGATACTCACTGTGTAATTTGATCTGATAGCAGAAATAGGTAGAAATAAGGCAAAACAAAATGGTGAAAAAGATTATTTTAAAAAGAGATTAGTGAAAAGAGAAGCAGCTAAGGCAAAAATGTGTTGAACATACCCTGAAGCCAGTCTACACCTTCCTGCAATCCTTCTCCTTTAAGAGCATCACTAGCACTAAAAAAGAATATAGACCACAGTTTAAAAGCATATTAAGCACATTGAGAAAATAAAAATCTTAAATTTTACAAACAGTAGAGATTACAAGTATACATTCATATTGGAAATTAGATTATGTGAGAGAATGGCTGTTCCCACACAAAGAAGCCTTCCTGCAGATCCCCTTCCTCTTTTGCCAACAACAAAACAGGTGATATCAAGTAATTGTGCTGAGTTTCTTTGCCCCCTACAAAACGAACGAACAAACAAAAGTAGCCAATACAATGAGGCAAGGGCAAGGAAACTTGTGCTGTCTTGGTTCTGGTGTTAATCTCTAATAAGTATTAAGAAATGAGATATCCACAAAACGGTGGGAATATGTGAGGAAACTGAATCGTAAACAAAGGCTACAGTAGTGGGGAGAGCAGAGAAGGGAAATAGAAGCAGTTCAATTACCCTTCCATTTGCTCTCCCGATTTTCTCTTTTTTCTCCTGGGCACTTGCTTCTTCCTCCATCTGCTGCTTCATCTTCCCACTTTTCACAAGCGACTCCTAACTCTCTCACCCTTTCACTGATTTGTTTCCAGCACCTATCAGGGAGGGGTTTTTTTTACTCATTTCTACCCCTTCAACCACTTTTTTCATCCTAACTAAATGAGAACTTTTAGTTCTTTTAAAGAAAAGATAGTGAGCATCTGACTGTGACAATGTGTTTAGGGAGGGAGGACAAAAGCTGTTTCTGATCTTCACAACACTTGGAATTTTTCTGGATTTGAAATCTTGTACATTCCTATTTATTTTAAATACTAGGAAAAAGGCCTGTTGTGGAAATAAATACAACGGCCTCTAGAAAGAGGCTCTGGGCGGGTGCCCCGGCCTTGGACACTCAGTGTCAATTTGCTGTGGCAACCTCAGGCAGTTATAATTCTGAGGGATCTCCAGCCCTCACCTGAAGATTGGACACATTTTACCTCAGAATGTTTAGAGGCAAAAGCCAATCAAGTCGCATATGCAAACGACCTCTGTGTTCAGAGGCAAACGCCAATGAGGCTGCATATGCAAATAACCTCTGTGTTCTGATTGGCTATGGGGGGGAGAGGAACAGCAAAATGTTTAGAATGTTGGAGGCAGGACTCAGGCAAAGCAGCCAGTGGATAGGGAGACCCTCAGAATGACAGATCAGAGAGCGAACTGATTTTGGAGCATGTGGAATGTTCTAGAGAAGTGCCATCACCATTCGGCTTTTATTTATAAGGGAGATAATATTAAAGAAAAATAGTACAACTATTGTTGGACAGTAGTTTAACTTTAGAGTGGTTCCTCAGTGGAACAGGCTTTCTTGGGAGGTGGTGAGTTCTCCTTCTTTGGCGGTTTTTTTAACAGAGGTTAGATGGCCATCTGACTGCAATGCCGATTCTTTGGTGGTTTTTTTAACAGAGGCTAGATGGCCATCTGACTGCAATGCCGATTCTGTGAACTTAGGCAGATCATGAGAGGGAGGGCAGGAAGGGTTGCATCAGTGCTTAGTTCTTGTGGCCCTTTCTTACACGCCCAGGGAAATGGTGATCGCCACTTTGGGGTCAGGAAGGAATTTTTCTCCAGGCCAGTTTGGCTGAAGATCCTGGAGGTTTTTTGCTATCTTCATCACTTTTGACATCATCACTGGGGGTGACAGTTTGTATGACCAAACTATAAGCTGTGGGAGGGTTTAGTCTTTCCTCTTTGCAAGATATGTGTAAAAACATTTTGATCTTTTTACACATTCTTAAAATGAGTAAATTTTAATTCAGACCTCTGCCTCAAGGTCTTAAATACCACACATTTAAATGGTACCCGTTATTTGTTTAAGGTGACTGCAGAACCTCCCTTGAACTGATTTTATCCACGAGATGCTGTTACATTTTGACACATTTTGCTACATTTTGCTATCTCAGTGTTTGGTATATGAAAAAAAGATGCTGAAGACCTACTGCTTTCAAAGTGCAGAACAACAGAAGGATGCTATTGTGCTAAAGAACTATGGATTGGCTCTGAAGTACAGCAAGCTGACTAAAGCTCACAGAATGTGATGTTCAGGCCCTCAGCCACTGGAAATTCTGCTCCTGGGTATCAGAAGACCTTCGTAAACAGTGCAGGAGATAAAGTGGAGGTTTGTAGCAGGAGAGAGAAGGCAAAAATTGCCCTCCATTTTCTGTTCCAACAGTACAACAGTACCTTTGGATCCAACTGTATGAGTTCTGTATAGAAACACAGCTGAGATTTATTATTACAAATACATGTTTGAAATAAGATATATTTTACCACTGTCCATCAGCAATAACTGAACAGATGATACTATTCATTTCAACTGATATGTTTCTATTATTACTATGAACTAGTAAAAATATGTTTCTAATTAGTTTATTCGTTTTTTTAAAAAGCACAGCCCCAACATGAAAACTGAAATACCAATCTTTTATGAAAAATTACTATCAAGGCATTGCTTTGCAAATGCAGGTGAAAGTGAGTACACATTGCTTTCAGCATTTGCAAACGTTCTACAACAGATTTTGCTCAGTTCAATATAAAGTATGATTACAAATGGATCATCAGTTATCTAACCTTTTAAAAACAGAATAATACTAGAGTTAGTAAATTCAGGCATTTCAGATCTATGTGAATACAACATAAAACTATCAGCTTTACCAGATATGCCATGGCTTGTCTTTGATATTCTCTAAGGATAATAACTGAGAGACTTTTACTGAAGACACAGCATCCCTGAGATCCATCTTGTTTGCAAAGAACAAAATTGGTATTCGCCGATGTTTAATATCTAAGGGGGGGAAAACAGGAGTAACTTTGTTATTTCTATCACCATTTTTGTGCAGCAAATTTTGAGAAGGAAAAGTGATACATACATTGCTCACCTGTCACTGTCATCCTCTGAAGATTGCATTCTACCAAGATGCACACTCGGGTGCATATTTCAGCAGAACTCTCAAAGTAACCCTCCTAAACTCATGCATTCATTTAAGACTGTCATACAAATTGTTTATAATGAAAGCAAAGTGCCTTACACTGTTCAAATAAAAGCAAAGCCCCTTAGTGAAGATATTCCAATATACACAAAGGAAAAGTTGATAAACCCATTAAAATATGAAATCCAAATTTTGGATATGAAAAAGTTATAATCTGGAATAGGGATTTTTGATTAATATATAAGGTAATACTTGTCCTGCTTATGAATGAGTGGAAATAAGATAACTAGGTCATAAGCATTCTATGCAGTCAATAAAATTTCATTACCACTTGGCATGATGTATATTTTCTAACATCAGAAGAGTTATGATACTGAGGGAAACAAACAAACTGCATCATGATTAGCAATAAGAGAATTTAAACTGGGGCTATTCTGTCACCACTCACGAAAATAGTAATTATTGAAAGCATCCATAATTCTTTTGAAAAACTGCATAAAAGTCACAATTACTCTTTTACTGCAGCATCTGAAAAATATATGTCTCTCACTACTTCTGCACTATGGAGTAGGGGTGTGCAAAAAACACAACTACCCAGTATCTTTCGAGTTCAGGTATACTGAATCTGAAAAATATCAGTATTTACCAATATTCCCAAATCCCAATACGTATGGTATTTGGATTCAGTAAATATTTGGGATTCCTGAAAAATTTTGGCTCCATTATACCCTATGGGGACCACTATAGTCAATGGTCCCCATAGGGTATAATGGAAAATCGATCTGGGTGTATCTGGGGCTTTCTGGGAGCTGTTTTTTGAGGTAGAATCACCAAATTTGCAGCATAGCTGCTGGTGCCTCTCCTCAACCCCCCCCCCCAGGTTTCAAAAAAGATTGAACTAGGGGGTCCAATTCTATGAGTCCCAGAAGAAAGTGCCCCCATCTTCCATTATTTCCAAGGGAGGGGGGAAGGCATTTAAAAGCAACATGGTCCCTTTTGCGAGCCATGAGTGAACTCCAAAGTGGCGAGTTCACCTGGAAGATGTTTAAAGGGAAACCAATCCCTTTACACACCAGCTATCCAGCAGACCTGAAAAATCCTGAATATTTTCAGGATTTTTTTCAGGCTCAGCCATTTTGGCTAGCTTTAGACAATATCATGCTTTATAATCAGTTGAAAAAATGTCCGGAAAATATCCACACTTTCAAAATGAATTTAAGTATGTTGGAAAGACAGCAAGTGAGTGGTAATGATTTGTCTGAGAACTAGACCTGCTTTCAATCTCACCATGTGTATTCCTATAAAAGTTCCCATAATTTATGTTACAGATATAGATCAAGCTTTGAAATATGCAGACAAATGAGAATCCTAGCAATTCGGTGGCCTTGGGATTACACTGTTACTGTTCTTTTTCTTTGGCAACTACGAGGGGCTGTGGCTCAGTGGTAGAGCATCTGCTTTGGCATGAAGAAAGTCCCAGGTTCTATCCCCAGCATCTCCAGTTAAAAGGATCAGGGAGTAGGTGATATGAAAGACCTCCATCTGAGACCCTGGAGAGCCACTGCCAGTCTGAGCAGACAGTACTGACATTGATGGACCAATTCAGTATAAGGCAGTTTCATGTGTTTCACAGAAAATATCACAACAAGAAGTGCTGTCTGTTAATCAGAAAAATCAAATCTTAAGATCAGATCAGTGAACCAATAGTGGATATCTATGCAAAAACAATATATTTCAATTATTTAAAGGGGAAATATATATTAGGATAGCTCTGTATCTGCCTGTTTTTCTTCAGTATTTTTTTAAACCAAGACATTAATTTTAAATAGTCACACAGTGAAAATCTCTCTTATATATAAAGCTCATTTCGTGTGAGACTCGCCTGAACGTTCCACACGCCTCCCTAGCCTTTGGGTCTGTGACCTGTCACTCAGTACGGGGTCCAATCCCATACCTGGATCGCCTCTCTCCATCGCCTCGGCCCACCCACAGACCCACCAGGCGGCCTCTCACCTGCAGTCTGTGCGGGGCCGCCGGCTGAGAGCCAACCTGTCTTCACAGCCACCTTCTGCGGCCGCTCGGTGCCCTTCCAGAGGGCAGGATACTGTGTGGCCTCTCTGCAACCGGCGCACTTGCTGCCTTGCCCTACCGGTGCCTCCGCCAGACGGGGGGGAGTCAGGCTGGCCCACTTGGCCTCCTCCACCTGTGGGGACCTTCACCACGCTGGCCAGGCAGGGTGCTGGGCGCGCCATTGCGGGAGGGCTGCGGCTAATCGCCTTGGCCTCAGGCCGGCGGCGGTGCCGCGCCCCTTCCCCCCTTCACTGCCCAGCTGCCCTGGGTGGCAGGGTGCCCCCCCACCAACGCTAGTGCCCACTGTCTCTTGCTACAGCAGGCCTTCTTCCTAGTAATATATAATAGTAAAGTGATTTTGCCTGTTTCATTTGTCTAAGTATTTCTCCGAATTTCAGGTAACAGGTTGACAAGAGGACTTATAAGACTTCTTTCTTGCAAGTCACTCTGTAACAGTGACAATGCAAACAAACTTTAAATTTCTAAAAAGAACATTTATTTAAATCAAAGGAGGTTTCATCAATATGTTAAGCTTTTCTTTTTGTCATATTGAGATAATATAACATTTCACTAAGTCAAAATTCTATTGACAAGGTCATCATTACTAGTAGGACACAACTTTCTTTCTTCAGCAGATATTAATAATCCAGTAGCAAAGATGAACAAGCTATTTATTATCAAGCTTCACATTTCAGTATTCTGTCCTGCCAATATATGTTTCATCCTTTACACAATTTTTACAGCTGACTCAAAAGACAGAACTGTGCTGTTTCACAGAGCATTTAGCAGAGTCCTACATGAAGTAATCTTCTAACTGAAACACATGTCAGCATTTCAAAGTAATTTATATAATCTTTTTCACTAAAAACACCTTTAAATAAAAGCCTAAAATTTTAAGACTATGGCCTTGGCTGCTCATCTTTAAGTTGTGAACAAAGCAGCAGTTATTACGGGAATGTTCTCAATTTCCTTGTGAATTCATTTATTGAAACATTTTCATCATGTTTTTGATAAGACTGCTCCTAAAGCAGCACTCTAATTTTTATTTATTTATTCAAATCAAAATTTTATAATTCCTTAGTGCTTTGGAATTTGAACCTGAAGGGGAACAGAAGGAAGTATAATAGATCTGCCTTAACCTAGCAGTCCTGATAAAATTTGTATGAATTATGCTACACGGTTATCTCCACAGGGCAACAGGTTGAAAATACACCAGACATTGTTGTCCTATCTTCTTTATACAGAACAGTAGCCAGCGTCAAAACTGGAAGAACAAGCTATTTATCAAACTAACAAGTAGTTTCTGACAGCATAGCAACTCATGTAGTAGAGTCCACAAAGCAAAAAGTATAGTCCAGTAAATTGTTTTTATGCCAAAAATAAGAAGTAGGTTCAATAAAAGGTAAAGGGTCTCCTCACCTGGATGATTCAGAAGGGTGTCAAGTTCTTCTTTGGCTACAACCATTCTGAGTTTGTCACTACTATCAATGACAAAAATAATAGCCTGGCCTTCTCTGTACAATATAGAAAGAAGGAAATTATAGGTTCTCTAAAATGTTGAACAATGAATCATCAGAATCCTACTTCAGTGTGTTAGTGTAGGCATCCAATTTCTTCTAGACTTTAACAACATCAATGCCTCTCTCTGCAACTCAGGTTACTTTCAAAATAGGCATGGATATTTTTTTAAAATGTACAGTCCTATTTCTTCTAGCTTATTACAGCATATTAGTTGGTGGCATGTAATTCTGTAACCTGTAACTTCTCCAATATACAATTCAGCAAAGTTAAGGCATTTATTCTGTTGCCAAACAGGGCTCTTCTGGCCAATCAACCTTGGGGGAGGGGACAGTTATATTCATTTTTTCATAAGGTCCTTATGTACAATCTTATGGAAATAGTAATGAACTTGCTACATTTCAAATCACATCAAGGGGTCAGTAGGTTTGTTGCACTTCATCTACCAATCTAACAGCGCAATGCTAAGCAGAATTATATCCTTCTAAATCCACTGAAGTTAACACATCACAAGAAAGATTCACATGGGTAACTGTGTTGGTCTGAAGCAACAGAACAAAGTTTGAGTCCAGTGGCACCTTTAAGACCATCAAAATTTAATTCTGGATATAAGCTTTTGTGTTCATGCACACTTCTTCAAATATCTGAGGATACCTGAAGTGTGCATGCACACGAAAGCTCATACTCAAACTTTGTTGGAATTGCATCACAAGAAAGTCAGTTGAGAGTATGACAGATGCCTGTGCATCTCCATACTGAATCCATGGATAGTTGTATTTCTCACTGTAAGGAACTAATGAAGAAATCATGTGGCTTAACTTTTCCCCATACCTAAATAATAATGAAATTACAATATGGCTAAAATCCTGAGATTCTTTAGCTGTGGACTAGCCAACAGAAGGTACTATAAATGAAATTTTGAACATTGCAAATTCCATTTGAAATAAACACTTCAACACAGATTTAATCCAGACACAATACAGTTGCATAGGAACACATACAATTCAACCTGCATCTGCCCTCTGATGCTGTAATTTTTAACAAATCAGTGAGTAATTTTTGCCAGGTATCTAAAGCCACCGACTATATTTATTGTTAACATCAGACAAAGAAAATTAGAATATGGAAAGCAAGCATTTTTACACAGCTCAGTCTTCCCTCCCAAACCAGGAAACCTTGTTAACAGCAGCAAGTCTTTTATAATGGACTTAATCATTGGCTTATAATTAAATCTGAATGGTTGTGTTGATGTAGAAGTAATATAAAAACCAAAATATCATACTGGAAATAATTATGGAGCAGTGGTATGTCTCTTTGTTAGAACAGTCATGGCTGGGGTAGGAGGGACATGTAAAATGTTAAGATTCCAAAAAATTACTTAGGCCCAAAGCAGCCTATAATCTATAGCTATGGGAGCAGAGCTCGTGGAAGGCCCTCAATTGAAGTCAAACTGCAACAGATTATCATTATATTTTCCAAGCATTAACTTTGTTGAAAAGTATTTCAATTTATAGTCTATCTTGGTTTCCTATTTCTAGGAAACTGAAACAGTGTTCTAAACTAGACAAACAAAATTTAGTGTTTCCAGATGACCGGCTTGTATAATTATTTGGGAAGCTGTTGACACTATACTGTTATCCCCCCTCTCACCAAAAATACCAACAAAATTTAACCTGCTTTCTCTGTATTCAGGAATTAATGTGCCACCAAAAAATGAAAAAGAGAATGAACACACTAAAATAACAGTGATAATCAGATAACTTATACAGATATTCTTTAAAACGTTTCTTAAAAGCTTAATTTCTGCCTTGTAAAAGACAGAAAGCACCTTTCTTGCAGAATGGTGTGGGGCCAACACCAAAAAAGCATGAGATCAGCCAACTGTGCTTCTTATACCCTTACAAGAGGAGATATGCAGTAAACCCTGTTGTGATCATCTCAGTTGCTGCACCGGCCTGTTTTACTGTTTGTAAGACGTAGGCAACAGATGCAAACTATAATTACTTTTAATATGTTAATCGATTAACTATCATTATCACTCAGTAGTATAACAATAAATCTCTAATAATCAAGGACTGGTTATATTAAAATTTAGGACAGAGAGGTCAATGTCCAAGTTTACCAAGTTCTTTTCCCCTTGGAAACAATTTTAATGGTAATTTTTAATGCTTCTATTTCCTTGGTTATGCTGCAAATATAACAAGAAGAATCCCCAAAACCTCAAATGGAATTCCACTTCTTCCACAGCTCCCAAAAGCCAGTCTGGAAAGTTGGGGGACTTTTGGGAATAATGTGGCATATGGAGCAGGAAGCTGCAGGGCATTGAAAACTTTGATACCACCTTGTGCCAGGAGAAGTGCCTTCCATTTCTGCAAGGCCTGGTTTGGATCCAATCAATTACATCTTATGAATTATGTAATTTGTACATTTTAATATCCACAATGTTATTAAAATTCCATTTAAAAGTTTCATAAAAGTATATGCTTGTATAAAAGTCCCAAAATGCTTTTGGTACCTTTGGCCAAATATCCAGAAGTGCATCACACAAAAATGTTGCTCAATGAATAAGGGGCAGAGCAGTTTAGAAATTCTGCATAGCCACACACATATTTAACATGGCTAGGAAACAAAGAAAAATTAATTAAGGAATTCCAAATAAAGTTATTTCATATGAGACTTTTTATATGTAAGGAACCAAAACATAGGTCTCCTCTGAACCAGTAATTAACTGGCTACAGGAACAATATTTGGTGTTTCTCTACTAGTAATTTAGGTGCCACCATCCTTTGAAATTGTGCCGTGCATCATTATATGAAACAGTAGAAAGAAAACCTTTGGAGTCCTCTTTGAATTTGGGATGGATTCAGTGTGCAAAGACTGTTAAGACAGCAACATTCTTTATCTTGATCTAAAATGCTAAAATTACAATTGCCTAAGACATCGAGATTTTTGCCAAGAGCTGGTTCTCTTTTATATGCCATACTATTTTGGGCTGAAGTTTTTTTGAGCTTTTTTATTATTATACAACGTTTGTATTAGCAAAGCTGATACGAACCACTTTTCTAAAGCATATATGGCTATTTTAGGAATCTGATGTTTTCATAACTTCACAAAGTAAATACCTGATAACTCTCAGACAATTACTCAGAAGTGTTCATTTTTCAGTGCAATCATAGGTTTAATAACAGCATCATAACTGCACTATTTATTTATTTCACTTATACCCTGCGTCTCTCCCAAATGAGGATCTGAACTGGCTTACATCATTCCCCTCTCCTCCATTTTATTCTCATAACCACCCTGTGAGGTAGGTTAGACTTAGACTAAGAATGTGTGACTGGCTTAAGGTCACCCAGCTAGCTTTCATGTCAGAGTGAGGAATCAAACTAGAGTCTTCCAGATCCCCTAATCACTACACCACACTGTCTCTTACATTACTTTACAACTTGTCTAAACTACTTAGAATCTTTGTAAATTATCACGAAATATCAGATGACTTTTTTTCAAAAACTGTTAATAATGCAAACTATTTTTTTTTTAAAAGTTACTTACTTGTAGTAGTGTTCCCAGAGATTTCTGTATCTACCTTGTCCAGACATATCGAACACAGTAAATGACAAACTATAAAGAGATAGTAAAATATATAATTGGAACTTAACTTTCAGTGCTGTAATCCCAAATACATATACTTGGGCTTGTTTCTGAGTACACATGCATTTGCTTGAAACTTTAAAGAAATAGCTCTCCAGTCAATAGGAAGTTCTAAATTTCAGTTTTAAGTATCACACACAAGCAAAGATCAAAATAATCAAGGATATATTGAAACAAAATTTTTGAGAAAGTTGATTTCTTAAAATATGTTGACTATGAAGTTTATATTTATGCAACTCCCGTAAGCTTTAGGTCCCTAGGTCCCTGCCTGGGTTTATATCTAGTGTCTGTACAGCAATGGAAAAAAAATCAAACAGCACAGTAAGTGATACGACATCTTTTGATAATCAACCCTTACATCTAATATATCCCGTGAAAAAGATGATATGCTCCTCTAAATGTGTAATTGTACGATGCAAATAAAATGGCTTACCTGGATGTCTTGAATTTCTCAATACTGAATCCTATTGTGGGAACGATATCTTGAGTTTGAGCCTTCAAAAACAAAATATTCACCTTAAAAACTAATCTGTGAAAAATTGTAATACTATTGTACTTTTATGTCTTGTATTTATTTGTATTTATTTACTCAGATTACTATCCATAGTGTTATTAAAATTAAATTGTAAAGCTGGCAGTAGGACATAGTGTTATTAAAATTAAATTGTAAAGTTGACACACAGATGACACACAAAAATGTTTACAAAGGGGGAAAGTTGTGATTTTAAGTTTACTTCCACAAGTTCTTAATTGACTAATTAATAGCTCTGCGGTCTTCTTATTTGCTTTGATGATTGAAATCAATAACCTGTATCCACAATCAGACATATGTTTAGTTCATCTGCTGCTATTAAGGCTTATATAGAACCTCATTTTTCTCTGTAACGACATGCAGTTTTGCTACTTTATTATTGGAAAATATGGACATCTTATCTCTATGCTGGAATTCTGCTTCAGAGAAGTCATGCTTCTTCAGACAACATCCAAACTGTATACTGTTATTACTGGGAAATGATCATTCTTCCTCCTGAAAGTGTAATTGTGGCTAAAGTGATTGTGGAGTGTAATGCAGTTATGTGACAGTCACAGGTACTTATAGGACACCACTGGCATCATACTGATGAGCAACTCCATGCCCATATAATGTATAGTTTATTTGAAGCCATAGTTTATTTTCTCCCTTAATGAAGGATGAGTACTTCATTCACAAGGACACATGAGAGCAAAAGGTTCGTATGACCGTTGTAAAAGAAAATGACGAACGTCGGCGGGACCATCACTTTTCTGAACTATTTTGTTTTATTTATTTTATTGGGTTTATATCCCGCCCTATCCCAAAATAGGCTCAGGGCAGCTCACAACAAAGTTCAATAACAATAAATATAAGTAGATTAAAAATTAAAAACATTCAAACAATCATATAATGAACAGTAATCAGGATGGCAAAACCAGATAATACATTTTTCAGGGCATTCCATTTAAAACTTCCTGCAGGATGATCAGACTGATGATTCTCAAAACAGTACTATGGGCAACTGTGTGGGCAGGGGAGGCCACAATGGACTCAGAAGCCTGCCGTCTCAGCCGAAGGCCTGGTGGAACAGCTCCGTCTTACAGGCTCTGTGGAACTGTAATAGGTCCCGCAGGGCCCGGATCTCACATGGGAGCGCATTCCACCAGGCCAGGGTCGAAAAAGCCCTGGCCTGGGTTGAGGCTAAGCATATGTCTTTCGGGCCAGGGACCACCAGTATATGTTGCTCAGCAGAGTGCAAGGCTCTCCAGGGCACATACAGGGAGAGACGGTCTTGTAGGTATGCTGGTCACAGGCTGCATAAGGCTTTGAAGGTCAATACCATGACCTTGAACTGGATCGGGTACTGTACTGGCAGCCAGTGCAGTTGGCAAAGCACTGGCTGAATGCACGCCCACATTTCTCTGTTCTTTAAAGGGTGCCTTTTTTTAAAGACTGCAAATTGGCTTGCACAGTAAAGGAAAACTAGCGTAATCCCCCAGTTCCTTAACACTGTCGTCACTGCTAACACATTTCCATTTCTGGCAAAGGCAACATTCTTTAGATGTTTTTAGCAACTCTACATGGTATTGTATTTTATCAAAAAATTAATACTGTGTAATATTTAAATTCTAAGGTTTCTGATATATCTTCACTTAACAAACAAGAACACAGATTGTGAATACTAAATTATGTTTTCCACCTTCCTTATATCTGCAAGATCATTATTACTGAAGTCAATCTATGAATCATTAAATACACACATGCTGTTGAGAAACTCCTTGTTGAACAGGGCTTCACTGCCTTGTTCCTTTGACCTATGAGATCTTACTTTTTTACCTGTCAATGTTTACTTGATGTAATGCGTTGATACGTTTATTGTTTCAGGGCTCTTTTTGTAGAAAAAGCCCAGCAGGAACTCATTAGCATAATAGGCCACACCCAACAGCAGAAAATCATTAGCATATTAGACCACACCCCTGACAGCACAGCTCATTAGCACATTAGGCCGCACCCCCATGTTACCAGAAGTGTGGTCATCCAGCCACACCCACCTTTTGCTTCTTATTCTGTTTACCTTGTTTGTTGTCAAAACCCAGGGCTTTTTTGTAGCAGGAACTCCTTTGCATGTTAGGCCACACATCCCTAATGTAACCAATCCTAATGAGTTTCTGCTGTTGGGTGTAGCCTATTATGCTAATGAGTTCCTGCTGGGCGTGGCCAACTTGGGAGCCAGCCGGAACTCCGTTCCTGCGCGTTGTGCCCAAAAATAGCCCTGGTTAATATCAATCACAGGTTTACTGTATTATACCATTTTATTGACTATTGTAGTTTTTCAACTCTAATAATGATTTTTTTTAAAAAAAAAAATTAAAGATATACATTAAGGTACTGGTTATACTAAAAAATCTGGAAAACATTTTTGAGACACATACTTGAAAAGTCTGGTGTACAATTTTACATACAGATTTTTTTCTGTAGAATCTGTATAATTTCTGTATTCAAAAATTGCCATGTGTGAAATGGCTTCTAGATGAAGCTGCTACTGAGAATTTGTGTAGTGTAATGGCTAAGAGATTTGCAGTACAATCCTAGAAACACTTTCTTGGGAGTAAGCAGCATTGAACAGTAGGCTTCCACGTAGATCATCCCTTCTTGGTTGTGAATCAGGAAGTCCTCAACTCAAATATCTCCTCTAATAGGAAATCATCAGACAGTTTAAGCATGCTACTGGGTTGGATCCAACCAACTGGTGAAAAAGGGATAATGACATCCCCTTGAGCAACAAAAAGGCTCTATTGGTCATCATTGGACCTATATGTATAAAAGCCATGAAGTACTGGAACTGTAACAGGGATGAGAATTGGCCAAGATCAAATGAAAAAACTGGCTAGATCCAACCTTCTATCCTTAGCCCCCTCGCCACATTTAAAATAGGGAGATACTAACTTACAGAATTGTGCAAACACTTGAGATATCACCTACAAGCAGCTCTGAATGCTGTAAATGCTAAGAATAATATTCAGAATGTGTGTTAACTAACATTTAATTCTATTTGGGGGGGTCTTCTGTCTTGGTCCCAAAAAATAAAGAAAATACATATTTTGGATGATGTTACAACATTTGAAAAATGCATAGACTGAAAAGTATAACTACTAATTAGGTAGGTACAAAGTATCTGGTAATTCTTAACATTTTATTCACCTCTACCTGGAAATTGATTTAAGAAACACTCAACCATTTAACACCCAATGCACTATGTTTTCTTCTGCTGGAAAACATATCCTTTAAGAAATCAGTCTGTATTTGGACATGGGGATTATCTTGATCACCTACTAGTTAACCTACTGAGTTGCTGTAGCATATTTGATTCCCCCAAACTTTATCAATAAATACTGTGCTCAAAAATCAAACACCAGAATGGCCATGCTTTCTCCCCCTGAATGTACTTTATGCTGCTTCACATGCTACCCAAAGTTCTCCCAAATTTCAGGAAAAAATTATTTTGTGGCACAGAAAAGAAGAAATTCTTTGGGAAGGGGAGCTCAAAAAACCATGCAGAGCTCCACACATCAGATGTAAAAACAAGTAAAATATTTTAGTGTTACTTTAATGACTAACAGACAAGATACTTTCAGTGCAACCCTAAACAAAGTTACATCCTGCTAAGCCCATTGACTTCAATAGCTTTAGAAGGGCATATCTCTGTTTAGGATGGCACTATTGGTCATTTTGCCTTCAGCTAGCTAACACAGCTACATTCTTTTGTTTTTATACTTTATTTGTATTTTGATTACTGATGCTTATTTTTATAACTTTTCATTATTGATGTAGTGCCTACTCTGTGAGCCCAATATTAGTTGGTTACAAATACTCAGCTATATTTAAAAGCCAAAGGATAACAAGTAGAGTATGATTCGATTTTCATTAAAAAGTTTACACTTCCTTACAATTTAGCTAAAATCAAACAAAAATCTACTGACAGAAAATTAAATAGAGCAGCAACAATCACACTGTTTCAAACTCAACTGAACTCCTGAAGCTGCCTTATACTGAATCAGACCCATTGGTCTATCAAGGGCAGTATTGTCTACTATGGCTGGCAGTGGCTCTCCAGGGTTCCATGCAGAGGTCTTTCACATCACCAACCACCTGATCTTTTTTAAAAAATCTGGAGATTGAACCTGGGATCTTCTGCATGCCAAGCAGATGCTCTGCCACTGCTCCACAACTCCTCCCCAAATTAAAGTCTGATGTCTTAGTGAGTCATCTTTAATCCCTGCTATTTCTTTATATTGAGAAAATTCTTGGTATACTAGGGTGTAATATTTTCATAGCATTTTAATCCCACCCCCTTTGGTAAGATTTTCTATACATGACTATACTCTTCTACACTACACTACACTACAATAAGAAAATTTCTTATTACTTCATTGCATGGCTAAATCATATACAAGGGCAACTTCTATTAGCATCAGTTTTTCAGCATTCACAATAACCCATCTGTTAGCATGCTAAAAAGCCTACTTACATTAGATGGTTTCAGTTTATTGATGATAGTAGTTTTACCGCTATTGTCCAATCCAAGGCACAAAACATGAACTTCTTTCTTCTTCAAGCCAAGCCAACCTGCTAGTTTGTCAAATAATCCCATATTTGGATTGAATGGCACAGTCAGTACCAATATTTCTGAAGAATATGCCTATTTAAAACATGACAGGAAACATGCTCAGACATTTCAGACAAAGATCCTTGAGAGAAGATGGTTTCAAATGCTGTCACAACGGGCTACTTAACCTAAGTATCTAGGAAGTAAGCTGATTATTTGACAACAGCTTTAATGCGAAAGTAGATCGGCTAAATTAAAACTCAGTCTAAAGGACAATGTCCTTGGTTCAGCAAGTTATACTATGCAGTGCTATCAGGTTAGTGAAATCATTTGCAACAAATTAACTGTTTCAGGGTGCAGTAACAGGCTGTAATTATTCAGTCAGATACAGAAAACCATAGAACAAAGTGCTTAAGAAAATCAGGTTCTCCTGCTGCAGTGGGGAAATCTTCACAAAGAACATCGAGTCAACCCCATGACTTAAGACAGGATCCTCTATGTACTGATCCACATTTACTCTACACATCAGTTACCTTTCAGTTCAAGAACTGCATCAAATATGCATGCATAGTGTCACAATTTCAAAAACAATTCTGCTAACTAAGCCAGTCGAGCCATGGAATCCTCACTAAATACTCACAAACTGGATTTTCGCTCACTACGGAGCCAGAATTATCTTACAAAGTGTGTCATAGAATTAATATTTAATAATGGAGACTTGTAAAAACTACTTTCTAAAATATGGCAGGATTGTAATCAAGCAATATCTTAATCAAGCAATATCTTGAGATATGGCAAGATCTATATTTCAGTCATTATAGGGTTAATATATTTGTTATGATTCTACCAGAGACCTGACCTGGAAGTACAACCTGGCTCAGAGTGTTAATTGGTGCGTTTGCGAAACTGATTGGATGGTTTTAATTTACCAGTGTTTGGGTTGGCTAATGAGCTCGAGCTTCTTCCTGTTAAGGGTCTAGAAGAGAGGTTACTTGCTCTGCAGCCTCGCCCTAGGCTTTTACCTTTTTCCTCTTAGACACTCGTGGTATGTATTAGCCTACTTTGCTGTATAAATATGTAGTTTAGGACTGTATAAATATGTAGTTTAGGACTTTGTTATTTTATTAGAACTTTCCTGTTTTCCCCCTTCCTAATAGATTTAGATAAAGAACTTTATTTTGATTAACAGCTCTAGTTTCTGTGCCTTATTTACCCAACAGTCTGTAGATTATGTTCTCATCCTGCAACAAATACTAGAGTTTACTTGCAAGACCTACGAAGTAAGTCCAACAACCTTGCAGGTGGTACTGAATTATGACACTCTGAAGATTATCATCTTTTGAAAGGGAAGCATGTTTCAACTTCTAAAGTGTTCTCATTCATGACATCTAAAATAACAGCTTGTCTAAACTTTCAGGAGCCTTATTTTGAAGTTAATTTTTCATAGCATCTTTGCAATAGCATCTTACCATGATGAATAAATTTAGGTGATTGCTTCCAGTGACAAAAAGGCAGCAGATTTTGTGATTTTTTTTTATTTAAGAGCGCACACATTATGCTCAGCTATCCCTGATCAGTTACCGTAGAACTAAGAGTACCATGTGCAAGAAAGACTTTCCCCAAAGACTGCAAAAATGGCTATGGTTTCTACATGTACTTGTTTACAAGACCTCTACTGCTTTTAGCAACTATGGGCTGTAAGAAAATCAACAGAATTCTTTATTACTGTGAAAATATGGCTAAGCTTGAGCAATATAATTTCTGTCTTTTACACCAGCACTAAAGGGAACCCCTATTAAGGCCTAGCCCCTATTAAATCCTATTTCACTTTGCTCAAAACAATTTTAGTTTGTCTGAAAAAAACTGGGGGGAAAAACACCAGTACTGTGACAATCACACCTTGGGATCCTGAAATAGTCAACACACACTGTAGCACCTATGAGAACAGAAGAAAAGCAACAAAGGCATCTGAGTGGGGATGAAGGTTGCTAGTAAAGACAAGAAAGGATTGTTAAGGCAAGTATGGTAGTAGAGAGAAGGGATACAGAATTTCAGTGGACATTATACCTAGGGCTGCAATTACTTGATTAATTAACAGCTTTTAAATTAATTAAAATATGCCTACCATTAATACACTAACATATTTTAAGTTGTTAATAATTATAAATGAAAGTATTTACAAAATCCATAAATTAAACGATTAGTACTTTCTCAGAAGAGGCATTCTTACTCCTATCATGTACAGGACAGAATGCCCTTTCTCAGACAGCAACTGTTATCTGCAGAGGAAGATTTTTGTTTTTCGCTTAGCAGTTGCTTTAGTTGCAAAGTTAACCCACTAAATGTATACAATTAATCCATTATTTATTTAATCAAGCAACATTCTAATTATGCTTTCACACAATTTTTTTTTTTAAAGTCGTCAGCTTCTCAGTGTTTTAGCCTTTGGAGCTTTTTAGGGTTTTTTAAAGTATAAAGGTTATAAGCATGTACGGTGCTATAAGTTTTTGAGGAAAGCTGAAATAGTGCATTCAGAGAGAAGTTTCACTCAGCATGTTTGAGTGGGGGAACCTACACACTAGGTCCCGAACTTCTGGTTGCACCTCATTTCACCTGTTATGCAAGATTAGCACTTCCAGTTGAAACGATACTGGAAAAGAGAACTTGGAGAGCTGCTGAAAGCAAGGTTCCCCTATGGACCAGGCTGCTCATACAACTCTTCAGTAGCTGCTTGAAAAGCCTCTTCTGGGCTGGAGAAGCTTCGTGGTCAAAAGCCAGGAAGATTTCAATGTTCCCTCTAAGCCGTGGAGTCTTGTGAGCAAAAATTCAACTTTGTGAGCTACTGACATTTAAGTTGGCTACTGCATAAATCAGTTTGCTTTGGAGCCATCCTTCTTGAGCTAAGACAAAAATGTGTGAGTCAGAGGCTAAAAAACTGTGAGCTAGCTCACACTAACTCAGCTTAGAGGGAACACTGCTTAGGATACTTTGGTCCCTAGTGCGAAGCCCCTCATCCTGGTTCCAGTTAGCTACCAGCATTCGTGAAGGTAGTTTTAGACTCGGTTTAACCGAACGGCCAGGAACTTCCCAGTGCAACTTTCGTTTAAACTGTGCCGCAGCCCATGCAAAGATCCCTTGCAAGGGCAGTCTCAGGAAACACGCATCGCTGCTCTGCGTGGATCCCAGTACAGTCTAAACGAGACACTGAGCCCGTGCCAAGTCGCCTGGGAAAGCTCTTCGCTCCTCCAGGCGCACAAGGAACCACCCTCAGTCGCAACACTCGTTCGCCCCTGGAAGTCTTTCCAAACTCCCGCACAGACTCCCTCCCCCACCATCTCCACAGAGGAAAGGAAACCCCCGGTTACCACTACTCACGAAGGAACGGAAAAGAGAGGGACTCCTTGGATAGGCCTTGGAAGAGCAAGCGGCATCCCCTTCCCTCGACGCCTGCGTCGTTACCTTGGAGACCGATCGGCCGTCAGCTACGTTGGCGGGGGAGGACGAGGAAAGAAGCTCTTTCCCCGCGGTTTCTTTGGGCGGTGCTAGGAGGCGTCGCATTGAAGCCGACTGTGAGGGGCGACATACTCCTCGTGTTCGTATCTCTTTGGCTCACAAAATCCTCCAAAATCTATCCTCCAAAAATGTCTATGACCGCAAAGAGCGGTATAAAGAAGAGCGTTCCGGTAAGACGTCATTTCCTATAAAAGCTCCCGATTGAGGGGCAAGGATAGTGGAACCGTATAGTAATCAAGACAAAATGTTGAGTAACGCAGAGAGCAATACTGAGCAGAACCCCATTCCGGTCTGTTTACTCACTGGGGTTTAGTCTCCGGAAAGGATTGTACTGGCGGACAGGATTACAGGCTCCTCTTGGTTGTAGCATTTTGAAATAACCACGCTGACTTCCAAGCAAGCTCCTTTACTCTTAGGAGGGTCGTGTTCCTTGTTATTGTTACAGTTAGTCGGTTAGTAAGGTGGGAAAATGCAGACAGAGGAGCAATTAAAAGCTATACATGAGCCCAGGAGTTTAATTTGTTCTGTGCATTAAAAAAAAAGTTTTACTAACTCAAATCTGCATTTGTCTTTCCCACCGGTGTCCCAGCCTTCTGACTCCGTCTTCAAAAAAGCTGTCTACATTTGGTGCCATTTTCACACCTCAACAGTGCTAGCATACTTTCACACGTCCACATATGTTTATCGTCCTTTGGGGTGGCTCCACTGTCATTGCACCTCTGCACTGCTTTAAAAAGAATCTCCTCCAAACAACATTCAAACAAGCATAGAGAAAGACTGCGTCACAGCAGCACGAAAATGATTTTAAAATGCAAATGCAGAATCGGCCTAAGTGTCCTTTTCTAAAGTGGCATTAGACACAGAGGGTATTGCTCCCCCAATACTTCTTGGTGCCCCAGCTTTTAACTGTATTATATATACTCACTATAACAAGAATTAAGTATCTGGAAGACCCAGCTTTGAATCCTCATTTGTGCCATGAAAGATCACTGCAACCTAGGGCTTGCAAGATCCTATCATTCTGCTGGCGAGGGGGCTTGAAGTTCCTTTCTGGGAGTTCTTTGCCATGCATACAGTGCAATGACATCACCCAGAAGTGACACCAGATCGGTGACATCACGGAGCGACATTCTGAGGGCGAAGCTCTTTATGTTTTGTGTGAACTAGAGCATGGCCCCAGCGTCTGCCTGCATGATTGTCCTGGGGGCACCCCACTTTGGAGCAGCTGGCACAAGAACTGGGCTTTGGACGAGGAAACAGAATATGTCCCCTTGAAGGGAAGAGTCCCCTGAACGTGATGGGGGTGTATGACATGTAGTGGTCCAAACTTTATTTGGGGGTGTAAAGGGCATGGAGTCGTTCCACTTCCTTATTCAAATCCTTGAAATAACGGCCTCTTGGTGATACTCCAAATAAAAGTTTGTGGTGCCAGAACCACAGTTTGGACAGGGCACCATTGTATGTCCCCTCGCAGGGGACAGTCTCTGGAGTGTTGGGATGTGTCATTTGGGGTAGTCCAAATATTGTTTTGCGGTGCAGCCTGGCCCCAGTGTCCGCCTGTGCGATTGTCCTGGGGGCACCCCACTTTGGAGCAACTGGCACAAGAACTGGGCTTTGAACCAGGAAGCAGCATATTCCTCTCGAAGGGGAGAGTCCCATGAACATGGGGGTATATGACATGTGGCGATCGAAAACTTATTTGGGGGTGCGGAGCTTTCGAACTCTCCTCTATGTTTTCGGTTGAATTCATGAATAAGTCACGAATAACGAACTGGGGATCAACTTCAGCCTCCTAGTTAGGCCAGGGCTTCATCCTTGAAGAAAGGCGAGGGGAGCAGTTAGAATGGGGATCAACTTCAGCCTCCTAGTTAGGCAAGGGTTTGCTTCATCCTTGCAGAAAGGCGAGGGGAGCAGTTAGAGTGACTGCTGTTTACTGTGCTCAGACTTCCCTGTTCTCCTAGTAGTTGCAATGCAGAGCTGCACTAAAAGTAAAATGAATTGAAATCCATTTGGCTGAATGCAGCTTGTCTAAGGCTTAATGGGTCCTTGAGCTGACTTGTGCCCCAGGAATTTTGTCCCCCAGTCTCCTTCCCTTCTTGACAGCCCTGTGCATGCATAGCTGTACGTGTGATTGCTTGTGAACAGAAACATAATCACTCGTAGACAGAGTGGTAGGAGCTGATGTCCGGTCCCGACTTGACCCTGCCCTGGCTGCCAGAGCTGAGGACAGTCGTGGCCAGTCGTGGCCCAGACTCACCCATGCGAGAAAGGCTAAGAGAAGGAGGTTGCTGGGACCCAGGCAGATCACTCTGATACAGCAGAGAACAAGGCACAGTGCCAGATAGACATGGGGAGAGCTGTGTTCAGAAGATGAGGCTGAGCTTGGACTTGCGGAAGGCCAGAATGGGAGATGTTACAAGGCAGCCCTGACTGTCTTGGGGGTGGGTGAGCTTCACACATAGTATCTGCATATGTTGGTAGTCTGTGTATGTGGTTTGAGTATACTTACAGATGTGTATAGGTATGATTGTATAGGTATTTGCTAATGTATCTACTTATATATCAGCTTGGTTTGAGTATACTTACAGATGTGTATATGTATGATTGTATAGGTATTTGCTTACTAATATACCGTAATTATGTTCAGCATTCTTACCCAGTGAGTGGACATTCCACCTGTTATGGCAGAGCCTTGTCTTTTCCCTGTTACACTGTTCATCCACAGTGCCCTTTAACAGTTTATGTCGCTCTCCTTTAGATTGCTTGCAGTGCTGACCTATACAGGAATACAGGTGCTGCTGGTGTCTGTCTCTAATAAAATCTAAACGTCATGTCCATTGACCAGACCATTAGTGTCACTACATTTGTATATGGAATGGGACTTTCACAGAAAGCACCCATTCCATAAATTGATGTACACTTTCATTAGTACCAATGTAGAAAAATTGCCTTGTTTGAGAGAACCTTATAGATTGTATTTTTACAATGTGACTGTGTTGTGGTTTATAGCCTTTTAGGGAAGATGTAATTTTATGGTGTGATATTGATCTTCATACCTGGAAAAGTAGCAGGGAGTTTCCTTTTTCTTTCCATGGCAGAAGATGTGCGGGGCAGGCTTGCAACCAAATAGGTACATTCTCATATAATTACTCCCGGACACAGAAAGCTAATGCAGATTGAACCTATCAGGATTTCACATACGACATCAGTTGCTGTGTATGCTAAGTGCTGTCACGATTACAAGTAGCCAGCAAAATAACATTTGGTACTTGCAGCACAGATTATTTGGAGGGGAAAACCTACTTTATTTGTTATGAAAATGCTTAGGCTCTACTGCGTTTATGGTTTCTCTTTATTTTTATTTAAAGGTTGTGGAGAAAAGTGGAGGTTTTCACCTCTATCTCATCAGAGAAAAGATGAAAAAGAGGACACAGAAACCCCAGAACCATTCCAGCCTAGACCCTGCTTGTTCACCTTGAAAGGCAAAATATAGCCAGGGCTACCTTACTGTTCACATCCTCTCACCTGTGATGGGGTGAGACAAAAAGTATCACAGAGAATCCCTGCAGCTGCTCCATCCAAGATGTCTTGGCAGCACTGAGAGAAAAACAAACTTACTATTACGACATATAACTATTATATCTAGGCAGGGGTCTTGTTGTAGAAAAAGAGCTGCCGGAGCTCATTAGCATAACTCATTAGCATAACTTATTTGCATATGCCACGCCCCCTGACATCACCGGAAGTGACAGAAGGCCACACCCCCTGACATCACCGGAAGTGTGTCAGAAGGCCCGGCTACTTACCCTCCTGCTTCATCCTCATTCCCAAACGGAATGAGGATCGAAGCAGAGGGCGGGGTAAAGAAGGGGGCGGGGCTACACCACGTGACCGCCCCGCCCCCTAGAGGTTCTCTTCCGGAGCTCCGTACCTGAGAGCTCCCCCCCGACTAGACCCCTGTATCTAGGAATTGCTTTGGCATTAGTCCAGTTCTGAGATGCTTGCAGGGCTATCTGTTCCCAATTGGCTTGTGGATGTAATAAAATCATTGGTTCTTTGTGGTCATACACGAACTTTTCTTACTGTATGCATTTCCGCCTCTGCATTTATAGTGAAATGAAACAAAACACTTCAACTCAGAAATTACCACCAGTACTGTACTTTTATTTCCTAATAAATATCTTAATAAATAGGCTTACTCCATCTGTAAGACCTGATAATGCCTCTTAGGAAATCATAGAAAAATAAAATACAATAATCATCAGTAACTTGTACTTTGTACAAATATCTTATTATGTTGCTCAGCATGTAGCTTTGCCAAACCCCATATTCTTTCTGCAAATAGATGGCATATGAATGCAATTCACCTTAAAACGCCCTAGTTATGAAAGCTGAGCATTTTATTACACTACTAACTTATAGACATGCCAGCACATGAAAATTTACATGGAACATTGTATTATCATAGTAGTCGATTTCAAATGAGGAAAATCATATAATCTCTCAAGTAAACGTGGATTGTTTTATTTCTAATTTAAAGTAGGAAGATTACTGTATTTCCCCTTGGGAATGCAGATCAATATGTTAGATTTTCTTTCGAACAACTATTCCTCTTATAATTTTAAAAAAGAAGAAAATCAGAAACTGCAAATGGAGTATGAATGGAAGATACGAAAGGGAAATAACTGTAGACAAATGGTGGCAGTCCCAAGAGGAAAACAAGCATGTCAGATTTTTTTTAAAAAAAATGGACCAAGCCCTTCTCCTCAGATACAGTAGCTCTTGCTTGCCGTTTGCAGTATATATTCATAACATATAAATATTCATAATCAGTTATGGACATAGCATAAAGTCAAAGAGTACAAATGTCCCAGTCCAGGATCCTTGTGGCTTAGATATGTATATGAAGGGTAGAGTGAGGTACCCATGTTCACATCAATGGAGGGAGATGATCCACATGCACAAAAGACTGTGTACATCGGCTGACTTCCTCCTTTGATATGAGTTCCAGGAGAGGAGCTCCATGCCTGCATTGCAGCTCCTGTGCCTGGAGAAAGTAGCTTGATCAGAGTTTGACGTTTCCTTCATCTTTTATGAATGCTGCAGTTGAAAGGGAGTTCATCTTTACGGATAAGGAAGCAATAGAAGAGAAACAAAGTCTGGCTTCTTTTTACACACAAGGTGGCTTTCAGGATGATGCAGACAAAATTGATATGCTCTGAGGCTATCGATAACCTGCAAACTTTTAAAAGGTTGACATTTGACAATGCTGCAGTTTTAGAAACCCCAGAAGTTCTATTTGGACACAACTGTTTTAATTATTGTTTAAACAAGTAAGCCATACAAGACCATTTGACAGATTCAGCACATTTCATGGCTTATGCTAGCAGAGCAAACTGTTAAGAACAATCATGTTACAGAGAAGACTACAACTGTAGAACTCGTTGAATTTTCCTGTGCTTTAATGACAGAGGCTAAACCAAGAGCAAACAAAAAATACAGTGCAACTAAAAAAAGAACCATTGCTTTTCTGACATTTGGATCTCATTGTTGAGAAGAACCATCACTTTTCCCGTATAATCACCTAAATACAATGTTTTTAAAAACAGATTCAGGTAAAGCACTGGGCAAAACATGAGATGCTTTCCTAAACTTCATTGCTAATTTATCATTGTGGTATCAAATCCAGAGCTCTGTTACAAGAACGTAGTATTTTTTTATGTTCACTGGGACAGTGTGCACATTTATTTGAATGATCCTGACAGCTGCTGAGGGTTTGCTTCTCTCTGTAGGAACTGCGCTTTCAGATTCTGATTTTTATTTGAGGGTATATTAGATATGCAAAACAAAGAGGATCTGCTGTTTCTAATAGCGACTGCATATTTTGACACAGGTAAGGTAGAGCAAAGTCTGAAATTTTGCTTTTATGATAAAATAACTAAGAGAACAAGCTATTAGAGACCATTCTTCAAAATTAATCACATTTTAAGATTGTCAGTCTAGGAAACCTTGGGTGTAAATTCCAGCTGAACTACTTATTTGTCTTTGGCAAATCAGTCTCAGTGTTACTTCTTCTACCTGTAAAATGGGGAAATTAAAGATCAGCCTCATGGGTGGTGGTGTGGATTAATTATTATGTACTGAAGCACTTTAAAATGATTGAGAATGCAGTAACTGGTAGTGGTACTTAAAGTTCTATAAGCTACAGAATTTCACATTCCCTTGATACATAAACTTCATAAATGCGCATAATTTATTAAAGGTTTTGTATTTTAACGTTTGGTTTTATATTAGCTTATATTCCATTCTCATTACATTACATGAGCTCCATTAAGAGTTAGCTGTGTTAGTCTGTTGCTGCAAAATAGTAAAAAGCCCAATAAAGTTTGTTAGTCTTAAAGGTGTTACTGGGCTTTTTACTATTTATGAGCTCCATTGAAATCAAAGGGCTTTCAGAGTTCAAATATGTATAGGGTGTTATTTTAAGTTATTCCATAACATATATCAAGGTGTAAAGTACATTTATTTGAGTTTGTGTTGCTAAATAACTTTTGAGAGTTACACATAAATTATTTAATGTGTACTCCCCAATGGGGACCCAAAGCAGCTTACACCAATGGCATAGTGGAAGCAGTAATCATCTGTCTGTTTTGGAAAAGCAAGTGAAAAAGAACAAAGTTTTGAAATGAATCTACACATGGGTTAGGGTTAGGGCTTGGATCCAGTGATGTACAACTGGAAATGTAAATAAATTTAGTGCAGCTCCAGTTGCAGAAGATCTTGTGCACTACCTAGCACTTTCAATCTCCATGTATCTTATGATACCCAGAAATTCCTGTACAACATGTTGTGCAAGCAGAAAAGCAGTTCAGGATACACTATGTTTAACTTAGTGCAAGGTGCCAGCATGAGGTTTTTTTCACACTTCCCTTCACACAAGGACTGCAGAGTATGCAGACATCTTCTGGTGGGTCCAAGCCTATATCTTCTCTCAGAGCCTGGCACATTTATACAATATAGTTCTGCTATGGCATTTTCACTTAAACAAAAATGCAACAGAGACATGAACTCAGGAAGCTGCAGAGAAGAAACCTGAAGAAACCAGTGAGGAAAAGGCTCATGAGGACCTCATCCCTCAGCCATCCTGGGAAACAAACAGGGGAGAGCACACTTATCTGAACTATAGTCTGTCCTTCAACCATCTCTTGAATACCCTGCAGCCCGCAGCATCCTGTTCCCAAGGCCATACTATACCAAGATGCAGCATCATGTATACCAAGACACTTTACTAGTGTTGCCAGAATGATATCATTTTGAGGGTGCACTTAGTCTTACATTTCATAGTTCTGTAGACTCCTGACTAGTATTATGGCTACTTTGGAATTACTTTTTTTGCTAGTATTGCACCTGTAGCCAGCTGCCCATGTTACATCCATGGTCCTGGTGCCCTGCTGCCAATCCTCAACTTTTGCTCAGTGCTAGTTCTTGTATACTAGTTCCTGAATCCACTCTGAGACCGAGGGTACCCTCTATTTTAGGTGATTTTACACATTTTAAAAGTTATGATACTAAAGGCATGAATGACTTAGCAGCCTGTTTGCCCCGTTGTGTAGGAATGACCAAGGAATTTTACCACCACATATGAGCTGCTCTCTTTGGATAATGTACAGGAAATACAAACAGAACACCCAAGTCATAGGTGCATTATAAACATAATACAATGGTAACAGGGACACACCAAAAAAAAGTAAGAGTAGGACATGGTTATGGATTGACATTTTATTATAAACTTTTCAACATCCTGAGGTTTAATTCAATTAGAAACAACTCCATACATTTATAAAAAGTGGGATGGTATGCTTGTTGAAAGTGAACTTTGGAGGGCTCAGAGTTGGTGGTGGAGGATATCTTTTCTAATGAAAGGAGCTACTATTCTTAGAAGTCATTTACACTATGAAACAAAGCTTTCAAAACTTCCCAGATAGTTGGTGTTATTTATTTGAATGTGTGCTTGCATTACTTTTTTGGGAGGTAATGCAATACTAACACTAAACACAGTGTTTCCCCCCATTTAATAATGCCCATTGTGAAGGAGAGAGGGAAGGTTCCTATCAGACAGCAATTTAGAATTCTCAAAAGCTTGAGTCCAGTGGCACCTTTAAGAATAACAAATTTTTATTCAAGGGATAAGCTTTCGTGTCTAAGCACACAGAATTTCCTCAACCATTACATATGGTAGAGAGAGGGTGGGGGTTAGTTGTAAGGAAGGGCTAGTCCGAGTCATAGAATCATAGAATCACACAGTTGGAAGGGGCCCTACAGGCCATCTAGTCCAACCCCCTGGTCAATGCAGGATCAGCCTAGAGCAACCTGACAAGTGTTTGCCCAGCCGCTGCTTAAAGACTGCCAGTGAGGGGGAGCTCACCACCTCCCTAGGCAGCTGATTCCACTGTTGAACAACTCTTACTGTAAAAATGGTTTTTCCTAATATCCAGCCGGTACCATTATTGCGAGTCCTATTCTCTGCTGCCAACAGGAACAGCTCCCTGACCTCATCTTGACTCTAACTAGCCCTTCCTGGCAACTAACCCCCCAACCTATATGTAATGGCTGAGGAAATTCTGTTTCACAGCATCTGAAGAAGTGTGCTTGAACACGAAAGCTTATACCTCAAATATGTTGGTCTTAAAGGTGCTACTGGACTCAAACTTTGTTCTGCTGCTTCAGACCAACACGGCTACCCACCTGGATCTAGCCATATTTCAAACAGCTTTTATTTGCTGTTTCTCTCATTACATAGTTTCTCATATGGGTGTCTAACATCTTAGTGTCACTTCTATAAATTAAGAAATAACTGTTAAGAATCTATGATCTTTTAGTTAGTTTCATTCATCAACTCAGAAATAATGGCAGTCTGTCATGTACCTGTCTAGTAACTAGTTTGCATTTTAAAACAATCTGGCATCATGTTTCAAGATTATAAGGCATGATGTTGATATTAATCAAAATATAGTTAGTGATCTTGAAGGTACACACTCCAGTTTTAAGGAAATACATGGGAATATTTTAGTTCTTTTCCAGACTAAGCATGTGGGATCAGCCACAAACCAGTTATACAATAATTATTTGCTTCTAAACTAATTCTAATTATTTGCTTCTAAACTCATTCAGGCTGATCCAACAAGAATTTTCATGTATCGATCATCCTTCTGAATCTGTTTCATGTTCACAAAATATTGCCATGGACAATTAAGGATGACAGAAAACCTAAGGAGAAGGAACACAAGATAGCTCAAATAAAATGTTCTTCTCTTGTACATGGGTGTGAAATTCTGCTATGCTTGATGGAGATTAGGTGCTGATTTAATTCAGCAGAATGTAATCAGCATTTTAGCCACTGCTGATAAAGCAGCTATATACATATGCTTTATGAATGCCAGTCAAAGGCCATTCCCTTCTATTTTTGTAAGAAAGACAAAATGGCTGCTTAAGCAACTGTTTGGAAGAGAATAAGTATGATGTCCCTATCCTGTAACAGGATTTGCACAGCTGCTGAAATTACTGTTTTGAAATGATTACGAAACACGGCTTTTAGAATTTCACATGCGAATCTGCAAAGAATTGTGGGAGGTATCT
>NW_015159751.1:132153-166930 GCF_001447785.1 Gekko japonicus
TGAAAGCCCCTTTCCCTGTTTCCTTCTCTCCTAGGGTTGCCAACCTCTGGCTAGGGGCTGGAGATCTCCTGGAATCACAACAGATCTCCCAACTACAGAGATATGTTCCCCTTAGGGTTGCCAAATCGAAGTCCCTGGAGATTTTGGGGTGGACCCTTGGGAGGGTGAATTTGGGGAGGGAAACAATCTCATCAGGTTATAATTCCCTCCCGCCTCCAAAGCAGCCATTTTCTCCAGGGAACTGATCTCTGTCATGTGGAAAGCAGTTGTAATTCTAGTGATCTCCAGCCCTCACCTGGAGGTTGTCAACTCTAGTTCCCCTGTAGGAAATGGCTGTTTTGTAGGCTGGAGTTTATGGCATTGTACCTTTCTGAGGTTCCTCCCCTCCTCAAACTTCACCCTGTTCAGGTTCCACCCCTCAGATCTCCAGAAATTTCCCAACCTGGAGTTGGCAACCTATCTTCTTTCCTCTGTCTTCAGCTTCCTGTCGCCTCCCTCCCTGTAGCCTCTACTGAGGAAAACTATGGTCTTTGTCCACAGTGGGGACCAAAGCAGCTTACATTATTCTCTTCTTCTCCTTTTTATCCACACAACAACCCTGTGAGGTAGGTTAGGCTGAAAGTATGTGACTGATCCAAAATCACCCAGTGAGCTTCCATAGCAAGTTGGGGGTTCAAACCTGGGTCTCAGAGACCTTGCTCTGAAGCTCTAATCACTACACCACACTGGCTTTCATAGGTGGTTGCTGTTGAACAGTAGCCAACAACCAGGCCTAGTTCAGTCATGCAAGTTGAGTGGTATCAAGTTGTCCAGAGGTTGCTTTAGACCTAGGATTGCCAACCTCCAAGTGGGACCTGGAGATCTCCTGGAATTACAACTGAACTCCAACCAGCAGAGGTCTATCTCCCTGGAGAAAATGGCTGCTTTGGAGGGTGAAGTCTATGGCATTATATTCGGCTGAGGCCTCTCCCCTCCCCAAACCCTGTTCTTCTCAGATTCTACCTCAAAATCTGCAGGAATTTTCCAACCTGGAGCTGGCAACCTGGATTCCACCCTCAAAGGCCAAAATAGGCCTGGAAAGGGCCCTGCCCTCTCCCCCTGTCATTTTACTCACAGAAACCCTGCTTGGAATCTGTGGTTGCATAGCAACAGCCATTGAGGGAATCTGTTGCTTAAAGCAACAGGTACTCCTCTTATCATTTTTGGATTTTTTTAACTTGCCCAATATATATATTTTTAAAGATTTCACATTGTTCTGCAAACCTAAGTTCCTTTTCAGGTTTATAGAAAGATTTGTCGTGCCTGTTCACAGCCCCAGTCACTGATTTAAGTATCCAAAGATATCCTGATTTTACTATTAGAATTAGGGATGGGCATGAACCACCCTCCCCCAAGAATTAGGGATAGGCATGAACCAATTTGGTGTCATGGCTGAGCCATGAATTGAACCACGAACCCATACGAATTAGGAGGGTGGTTCGCGAACTGACATGGTTTGTATCAGTTCATGAGCCATTTAAAGTTTAAACCCCTGCTTTCTGTTCCCTGTGATATTTTGTTTTGCAGTGGGAAGCTCCCCTGCTTTCTGCTCTTCATGAACCACCATGAACTGTAACAAAATACATGGAATTTCATGGCAGTTCTTCAGTTTGTGAATATCACTTCATAAACCATGAACCAGCCAAAATTTATGACAAACTTTAGTTCATCAGCGAGTTAGTGCTCATCCCTAATTAGAATAAAAGATGTTAAAAGTAAGCCACTCTAAATGGGACTTTAAAAATAGTATCAAAAAGAATATTGCTCCGGAAACGAAAAAGCCACTGCTTTTTCCTAGTTTTACCATCACCTTTAAGGGCCAATAATCCAATTCAGACTTTATCTCCATAAAATTAATGGGTCTAGGAAAGCTTAACTCTGTGCTGTATTGTGTGGCCCTTGTGTTCTAATGCAAAACAAGCATCAGGGTTTGGTTAGACTAAAAGTCTTGCAGAGTAACCTGCAGCTTGACTAAGGAGGGTAGCCATTCTTATTGTGATGGGTAAAATAAAATGACCTATGCCTGTGTTTTGTCTCTGTTTCAGAATCCCATGTTACAATGCATTTTTTACAAGACAGTATGTTTTACTAGAAAGTTATTGACTAGCTATTCTTCTGAGTCTTTATGGAACACCTTTGCTTATCTGTTTCATTTAAATCTAAATACGCGGTAAATCAGTAAACAAAATATTTCACTATTTCTCCATTTGAAAGCTAATTTGAGTGGAAGTTGAAAGCAATTTTTGTCTGTGTTTAGGATACACATATAATGTTTTCTAAAAATGTACATATCACTGATGGGGGGGAGAAATCTCTATTATGCCTTGAAGTTATAGATTCTTCTTGAAGAACATACAGTCCACTTCCCCCATGCAGCTTCTAAAATTTGGAAACTGGAAATTGATTAAGAAAACTGTGAAGGAAAAGTTATATACTAAATAGGGTTGCCATCTTCCAGGTGATAGGTTGAGATTTCCTAGGATTACAACTGATCACCAGCCAATAGAGACCAGTCCACATGGAGAAAATGGCCGTTCTGTAAGGAGGACTCTGTGACATTAGACCCCACTGGAATCTTTCTCCTGCCCAAGCACCGTCTTCCTCAAGCACCACCCCCAAAACCTTCAGGTATTTCCCAGCCCAGAGCTGGCAACCCTAGACAGGAGAGAAATAAAAATCCAAAACCCGTTAAAGACAGCAGCAAAATTCAGAAGTTTTTTTTAAAAGATATTTAACCAAGACCATTACTAAAAGAATTTCCACTATTTCTTTTCTCTGTCTTTAGATAGTTATTATTATAAAAATATATTTAATATATGTTTATATTGTGTTATTTTCTCTATCCTTTTCTATTGAAAATATATTTTCCACAGAGTGATAAATCCAGACACAAAGTTCTTTGTATACTGTAACTAGATTGATGTAAACGCTACATGCATTTTTCCCAGACACACTAATGGGAATGCACATGTGTGCACTTATGAGAAATGGCATGTCTAAACAATTCTAATAATAACTTATCTGATAGATGTAAACGCTACATGCATATGCACATCACTCCCAAACACATTTACTTGGAAGTAAGGCCCAGCTCATGAAGCACCTTCAAATATTGCCAGATAACAGCAGCCGCCAGCTAAATTCACAGCCACTTTTGGATTAAGCTGGTGGCACTTCTTGTGATGTTCGAAGTGGAACTTGCACATGCTACAGCAGTAGACAAATCCATCCATTCATTCAGTATAGCACCTTTCTCCCCAGTGGGGAAAAAAAGCAGCTTACACCATTCTCCTGTATTCCATTTTATCCTCACAACAATCCTGTGAGGTAGGGAAGGCTGAGCATGTGTCACTGGCCCAAGGTCACCCAGCAAGCCTCTATGGCAGAGTGGGATTCGAACCTGGTTTTCCCATATCCTAGTCCAACACTATAACCACTACACTACACTGTTAGGACCACCCCACAAGTTCTTGTTGAACATCAAGTAAGTACCATTAGCTGAAAGCATATTTGGCAAGGTGTCATTACAGCTATATTTAACTGCAAAAAAGGGATCACTTTTAAGCACATTTGTTGTGTTACTGAGTTACACTTTATATACCTAAATAACTCTCATAATATTACCAGCACAGGTTGAAATGTTACATTTTTGTCAGTGAAGCAAAGAGAGTTCATGTCTCTGTAATGTATCTTCCAGCATTTGGGTTACTGGCACTTCAGTAATATCCTACAACAATCTCCCAAACAAGCAGCCATTTGGTAAACCACTCCAAACCAGCCCCATTTAGTAAGTCACCCATGTGCCCGTGCTTGCTCTGCATATCCAGTGGTGGCTATCACAGGGCTTCTTGTTGTATGAATTTGTCTTCAGTCCTAGCATTTCAATGGACAGCCAAAAAATTACTGACAAAGCTATCACATTGGCATAAGCAAAGCTCTGGAAAGGTGGGAAAGCTAAACCAAAAAAAGAAAAATTCTTTTACACAGGAGGCTGAACTTTTAGAAATTACAGCTTGTATGGCTGCTTTCCCATATGAGATAAGGTCAACACCCCCCAAAACTTTGAAATGTGCATTTGTCATAAACAATTTTCAGCTACATGAAGCAAAACAGGTCCTGTGGCTGAGACCCAACATGCAGAATGAGAGTGCTTGCATGCACAAAGTTAACTTCGGTGTTGAAATTAATTCTAAACTTGCAAAAGACATACAAAAATATTAACACCCATTAAATGTTTGGGGAAAGGTGTGGTGCTAAGAGTGTTAAGAAGTTAAATGAAAGTGTAGTCTGACACAGCCATTTACACTGAAAGCATGGTTATACTTCTGTAATAAGCCAACAGTTACTGTTTGCTGAAACAAAACAAGAGGGTCAGCCTTCCAAGACCTTCTTCCTCTGTCTGTTGGTTACATACAAGATGCCCTTTTCAGAATCTCTAAATGGTAAATTAAGCAACAGATTCTTGCAACTTTCTTCTTAAATCACCCATATCTACCTTTTAAGTTTAAATGAGAAATGCTCAAGTATAGTGTTCCTTCACATCAACTGTATTAACGCATTGTGCTGTCTGTCTCTACATGTGACATATGTGTGATTATGCATGGCTTTCAGAGCATGCAGATGTGCTCATTTCTAGTACACAGCAGCACATATCCCATGCAGAGTTTGGAAGATATAGTCCAATAGAAGTACAGATATTTGTAGAGCATTTTCTTTATTATATGGCTATTAAAGATTATAGCTGGAAGGACTAACTTATCTAGGGTGGCCGAGATAATGAACACCACCCAACTGACTACTCTGATTCCTGTATTTTGTTTGGTTTATTTCTCTAAGGGATGGCATTTTTGTATACTGCTATTTCCTTTCTCTGCCAGAACCTAGTACTTTGTACTGATCAAGTTACCTCAGTGCCATTGGCTTTGAATGGATAATAACATGACTTTATGCAAATACAGAGTGACACTATCACTAGACTGCTCTCCCATTTGTACTGATTGAAAATCTTGACAAACAAAGCAGGGGAAAACTGGAAATATTCCTACAACACTGGAAAAAAATGAAATAAAGTAGACATTTGGGGAAATGCCAGTTTGTTTTCAAATAAATAAAATGGCTGGCCTACAGAAATATGCCGTAATAAAACTCCTACATTCAGTAAATAATTTCCTTGTTCACAAGTAGCAAATGCTTGTGGTTTTGCAGCATAAGTATCAAATGTGACTGTCTGCATAGCTGCATTGTACAGAATAGCTAACAACTATCATGTATTGCATGTTGCTTAAAACAGCTTTTCCAGGGATATTTCAGTATACAAAAAAGGCAAATAGAAATATTTAAAACTGAAAAAATTAAATTAGCCAATTATTATATTAATTTTGCAAGTTACTCCAAACCATAAAAGACAAAAAAGGCCCCTAGATGGCCAAGCAAATATATCTAAACACAGAGTATCACAAAAATGTGGTAGCCCATCATTCTCTCTAATGGTTCACTTTAGTCTGTGCACACACAAGTATTCACTGTAAGCTGTAATTGGTCCTTGTAGCCAAGAATTTTAAAACCTTCCATACCAGCAATTCAGTTATTACAAAGTAAATGTAACAATACAATCCATACATTTGTAATTTCGTTAACAATAAAATAAATATTTATGTCAAACTCCTTCTTTCTTGATTGCACACTTTATATTGGAAGCTAAAAGGTCACAAAACATGAAAAGAAATGCCAATTAATTTTGTTTTACTCTAACAGCAAACTTTAATATATCAGGAAGGTAGCCACTCCAAGCCAAGGAGGCTTTGAACTTCCAAAGAAATCAGTGAAAGCTTTTCAGATACTTTACTGTTATACAGAGCTGTACATCCACGCCGAGCTATTCACCAGTGTGCAGCAACAGTCTTCCAGTGGGCCAGGATGTTCTTGGCAGTTAACTGAGGGAGAAACTATGGAGTGAGGTTAAAAATTCCAAGCTGGAAGTAGTAACATAAACATTATGTGTTTCCTGTATGAAGGAGGTTGCAGTTCTTGAAGCTGGGAAGAGCAGAAAGAAGGAATGAGTGTCTTTCATTTTATAAATGCTGAGGCACAAAACACAGTCGCTTCTAGAATTTTCATACATGAAATCCTTTTTCTTGTATGTGCATCATGTGTAATCGCAGAGTCTGTAAACTGCTTACTATTCGTCTCTGGTGTCCAATAAGTACAACACCAATTCTTCTAATGTCACTGTAATAAAAAAGGGAAAAAAAGAAGTAGTAGTAGTTTAGAAATCATTCTTGCAGCAGTAGGAACAGTACATCATAAACATATAAATTAAATTATTTCATGCTTCTTATCCATAACCTGAAAAGCTTAGAAATATTTTGGAAGGATACTTGAAATGGTTAAGAACAAAGGTGCATTGCCAACAGAGAAAATGAACACAGCAAAAAAACCCATGGAGAATCCAACTGAACAGCCACATGATTTGACCAACCACATTTTTGTGAATTGTGCCTGCAACTTCACATGGCATAAATGAAGAAGTAACCAGAGTACCATGGGTATAAAGGAAGTTCTAGAACAGACAAATAATTAAACACTTGCATTGTTGATTGGAGTGCCACAAATGGCAAAACCACTATATATGAACCTTATGGCTTTCTTTCTCTCCTTCCCTCTCTCCAAACAGAAAGAGTGGGAAAACTGCATGGGAGAACATAGTGATTTTATTCATAGTTTCTGTCCATGTGGGAGTTTCACCCACTTCCCAGGTAATAACCAGTCCTGGTATTATTCATTTTTAAGAAAATCCATCTGTGGCCCTTGAATAGATTAGGAGAATAGATGTTTACCTTTGTTCATAGATGTTTACCATAGAGCTTTTCTCCAAATTTGCTCATAAACTCATTAAGGAACAAAACAACAACAATAGGCAACTAATGATGTATGATCTGCTATCACTCCATCCCAATACATTTCAGGGTTGTTATAATGAAAACTATGTTTTAAAAATACTTTTCCAATTGACTCATATGGAATGGGCTTAAGAAACTGCTGCCAACAGAAGTATGGGTTTTGGATAGATAGAATAAAATTTTATGACTTATTGGATTTCCATGTTCCTAAGAAAGTCTGAAGAAATATCTCTTATTTCAAAAGTGGGGAAGGCACTCCAACAGGTCTTTTTCAATGGCAATGTAAGAATGGACTTACTCAATACTCATTCTTAAAACAAGATCCATAGTTGTATACCCTGCTGCCATGAAGTTAGTTTTGTATTGGCCCATTTTTATTGAGTCCAGCCAGTCACTGACTGACACAAAGAAAGGGTATTCGGGGACTTCACCAGGTGAATCTGGCATTCTATAGGGGGGAAATGAAAATGAAAAACATATAAATGCAGAGATCAGAACTTAGCCTTAGTTTTCTGAAGACATATTTGTAGTACAGAATAAAAATGTATCAGATGAAAAAAGCAGAGAAGGTTAGATTGTAACCTCACTGGACTGGATCCTATGAACCTCAAGCTCAAGGCATTAATGGAAGCAGATCTTTCCCACCTTCCTACAGCATCCCCTTGTGATCCCAAAAAAGGCCTCGTGAACAAAAGGGCATGCAACATAGGTGGCTGCAGTAAGGAGGGAGAAACAGACAAAACAGTCTATTTCTGCCTTTCCTGCCAGTGTCTTTTCTACTGGTGGAAGGACTTAGAATCATAGAATCACAGAGTTGGAAGGGGCCATACAAGCCATCTAGTCCAACCCCCTGCTCCATGCAGGATCAGCCTAGAGCATCCCTGACAAGTGTTTGTCCAGCTGCAGCTTAAAGACTGCCGGTGAGGGGGAGCTCAACATCTCCTTAGACCGCCAATTCCTCTGTTGCTCTTACTGAAAATCCCCCCCCAAAATATCTAGCCGGTACCTTCCCACCCTTAATTTAAACCCATTATTGTGACTCCTATCCTCTGCTGTCAACAGGAACAGTTTCCTGCCCTCCTCTAAGTGACAGCCCTTCAAATATTTAAAGAGAGCGATCATGTCTGCCCTCAACCTCTTCTTCTCCGGAGTAAACATTCCCAAGTCCCTCAGCCCTTCCTCATAGGGCTTGGTCTCCAGGCCTCTGATCATCCTTGTTGCTTTCCTCTCCACCTGCCCTATTCTGTCCACATCCTTTTTGAAGTGAGGCCTCCAGAACTGCACACAATACTCCATGAGCGGCCTGACCAATGCAGTGTACAGCAGGACTATGACTTCTTATGATTTGGGTATTATGCCTCTGTTGATACACCCCAAGATCGCATTAGCCTTTTTGTTGCTGCATCACACTGGCTGCTCATATTTAGCTTCCGGTCCACCTATACTCCAAGATCTTGTTCACATATACTGCTACCCAGAAGTGTACTCCCCCATGCAGTATGCTCATTCTTCATTTTTGTTCCCCAGATGTAGAACTTGGCACCTATCCTTGTTAAATTGCATCTTGTTCACATCCACCCATTTTTCCAGTGTGTTCAGATCTCGTTGAATTCTATCTCTGTCTTCTGGTGTGTTTGCTGCTCCTCCCAGTTTGGTGTCATCTGCAAATTTAATGAGTAGCCCCTCCACACCCTCATCCAGATAATTTATAAAAATATTGAAAAGTACCGGGCCCAGAACTGGACACTTCCCTCCATTCAGATGAAATGCCATTGACAACTACTCTCTGAGTGTGTTTCTCCTGATAGTGACTTCTGATGGCAGAAGAGAGAACGCAAGAGTAATTATGTCCATTTCAGTCTTCTTCTTTCTGTATAACACTATTTATTTTTTGTCTACAGTGTATCCCTGACAACTCACAAAGCCTTTTTGAGGGTTACAGGCTGCTGTAGGAAGGAAAAGGTCCATTTGCATGTCATAGAACCTGACACATAGCTATATTTACAACTAGGATTTGTTTTTTTCTGGAATAAATCAACCATAATTTTAATATAAAGAACAATTTTAAGCTTCAGGTTTGTTTTTTTAAAGAGGCCTTACTAGAATAAGAGTAAAACTTTCTACTTGTAAATAATTCAGAGATGGACCTCTCTTGAGTTTTAATCCTTCATACAATTTTGTACATGTAACCCCAACAGAAATAAAAAATATGTATATGCATATATTGATCAACTGCTAGATAGCTACTAGAAATGTGGTTCCACTATGCATTTTTAGGATAAACAGGGTGACACAGAATTATACATTTTCTTTAGTCAATAGATGACAAAGAAGGGAAGTATTCATTCTGAATATCAGTGGCTCTCTGTTTGCTTCTTCTTTCCTGTAACTTATTCCTTATTACTTGTATTATGCAGCTTGGTGTCCCCTGCTTTTTGTTATTACACATATACAATCAAAAGGTAACTTCCTGCCAATGTTTTAGCCAAATCCTGTGTTTTAGCTGCTGGAGGAAATTCATGGTGGCCACGTCTATCATCCCAGCAGCACAATATCTAGCTGCCAGGATAACACTGTGCTATCTGCTGGCACTTATCCTGATGGTTATAAAAAAGCATGTTAAGGCAAGTCTTACACAAGTATATCCTCCACTAGTGTATGAAGAGAGCTGGGGTTGCGTATCAATTTGTCTAGGAAGCTGACAATGTCTGTGAACTTTGGCCGGTGGTTTCTTTCTTTTTGCCAGCAATGAAGCATTAGTTGGTGAAGAGAAGCAGGGCAGCCCATGGGAGCTGGAAGCCTGTAACCTTCTTCTATGGACAGAATCACCTATAATAATACAAAAACTCAGAGTGAGGCAAGATGATGTGGTTTTACATTTCCGTATGCAAACTAAAACCAAGCACACAAAATCAATGGATAAAGACCTGAAGTGACATGGAACCCATTAAGACAAATGATCTAAAACAGGGCCTGATGTCACAGATTCTTTTAGATAAAATATATTTCCTTGTATAAAGCTTCATCTTACATGATATATGAGGACTGTAAGGTCCCTGAATACTAATCATATGGTGTAAAACAGAATTATAATACAGATTATTCTTAAACATTTCTCTTGATTGCAATGGAACTTACTTCCAAGTAGGCTTAATTAGCTCCAGAACCTAAGCCTGCCATCTTAGAACAATTTGCACTGGAACAATACGATTTCAATGATAATCCCTCCAAAGCTACTTCAGTGACATGTCTGAATCCACCTGTACACCTAAAATGCAGATTGCATCAGTCTACTGCTGCATTGGGATAAATATGTAATAATATCTGAGAATCCACATATATTAGTATATTGGTAGATACTGAATAGGGGCTGCGGTGGCTCAAGTGGTTAAGATGCTGAACTGCAGACCGTGAGGTCAGTATTTCAGCAGTTCGAGACCCAAGTGCTGCATGATGGAGTGAGCTCCTGTCTCTGGTCCCAGGCTCCTGCCAACCTAGCAGTTCGAAAGCAAGACATTGCAAGTAGATAAATAGGTACCACTTCGGTGGGAAGGTAACAGCGTTCCATGTGCCTTGGCATCTAGTCATGCCGGCCACAAAGACGGAAACGTCTTTGGACAGCGCTGGCTCTTCGGCTTTGAAACGGAGATGAGCACCACAACCCTAGAGTCGGATTCGACTGGCTTTCGAGCAAAGGAAACCTTTACCTTTACTAGATACTGAATGTTCTCCCCCATTAAGCTGGATTCTGCAAATGAATTTGATTCACTCAGTTGGGATTCTATAGTACATTTAAAACAACGCCAACATTTAGTAGGTCCCAGCAGCCCTGAAGCTGAGCCAAATGAGTAGACTGTTTACTACTTAATGAATATCACAGTTATTGTCACAAGAAGTCATGACTCCCTGTGAAGTCTGTATTTTGGACAGGTTCAAGTTCTGTTCTTTGAGCTGTGGCTAATCAGTAAAGAATGTTGGTTATGGAATTCAAAGAAAATCCAGGGAATTTTTTTTAGTGATCTAATATCATAGTTATCTTAGTTTTCCTTCCAAATTAGAAAAATCAGTGTTGAGTTCCACATGTGCTGGTTATACTCCATTCAATATTCCTTTCATTCTGTTGAATAATTTATCCAAGTTCTGTGATGGAGAACTCCCTTTTGGTTGCATTTTGATAAATTTACAATCTATATGTAAAAGTGATTTCAAAATGCCACAAGAGCCTGCTGACTTCATCACATTTTAAGAAATAGCACAGTGCCTTTGGGAGACTGCCCTGGATATGTGGTCTCTTGAAATCCCCAATACTTTTCTTTCCAGGCTAAGATGGGCTAACCAATTACAAAACAAGAACACTTTTTGGGTTAAATGTTTTAGCTCGGTATAATTTTGTAGCTCAAAACCATCTGTCATGTCCTGAACTGTTATGGGCTTTAGAGGAATGGTATTTGTGACACCGTTTGTCAGGGGTCTTGTTGTAGAAAAAGAGCTGCCGGAGCTCATTAGCATAACTCATTAGCATAACTTATTTGCATATGCCACGCCCCCTGACATCACCAGAAGTGACAGAAGGCCACACCCCCTGACATCACCGGAAGTGTGTCAGAAGGCCCGGCTACTTACCCTCCTGCTTCATCCTCATTCCCAAACGACCAATTACAAAACAAGAACACTTTTTGGATTAAATGTTATAGCTCGGTATAATTTTGTAGCTCAAGACCATCTGATGTCCTGAACTGTTATGGGCTTTAGAGAAATGGTATTTGTGACACCGTTTGTAGAGTAATGTGATACAGCATGGGGAGACTCTACTTGGACACCAAGATCATTGGCTAACTTTCGGACATTCACTCTCATTTTAACCTGATTTACAAGAATAGTTGGACGGAGTGAAAAAATTATGTACACCATTCTAAATTCCTTGGAGGATGGCTCTTTCCTTTCCAGGAGGTTTGCTATGATCTCCTGGCAGTTGAATAAAAATTTGCTGTAAAATCCAGAGGAAGGAATTACCCACAAAAGTGGGTAATTGAGATCCCTCTCGTGAGTGACACTGTTCCTGAAGAATTCCTTCATATTAACAGAATTATGTATTTTTCACCTGAAGCTACTAGTTTCTACTGAAAGTTCAATAGCCTAGCTAATATTTATTAATTAAGCATTAGGATATAAAAGCTGTGCAATTAATGGAGATATCTAGTGCCTGCCACACACTGTAAGAGAACATTAATCAGCACAACCACAAGTTTGAATGAATACAATAAAACAGTTATCTGCTTCATCAAGTAACACTTCTTATACTAGAGTAATAAAATGAATATTAAAAAATCAGTCAAGTAAAATGTAAGCTCTGTATTTCCAAGGAACAGTGAGTTGAATGTAATATGAAATCCACGCTCATATGGGTTTGGCTTCCCAGTTTTATGTTTCTGAGACCTAGAATTCATACTGAATCCACGAATCTTTTTCAACACAGGGAGGACCAAGAGAAAATTTAATGTGCATCCTCAGATGCCATAAGAAAGCCCATAAGGAGGACCAGTAGACATTAGCTTTCTCCTGCTGACTACTGCTCAGCAGCTGCAGCTGAAATTGAAGCTCCATTTGGATATCGTAGGCTCCGGTCACATGGGCAGGAAACTGCAGGGGGGAAGCGTGGCTGTTTGTTCCGGGGCAAACTAACGCGCAGTTAAGCGATCAGACCTCCTGTGGAGGTTCTGTGGAGGTACCGTGGAGGTTCCGTGGGTAGGGAGAGGTGCTGATCACAGGACATGCCTGCGCGCAATGAAGAAGCGCGCGGTGCGGCAAACTGGTTTTCTTTTTTTGTGTACACGATGAATGCGCATGTGCCGTTGGGTGCGTGTGCGCATCCATGGAGACTTGGGGGGAAAAACACCTTTTTCGCAAGGGGACATGGGCGGGCGCTGGATGCCACCGGAAACACGATCAGACGCCCGCCCTTGCCCCGCGGTTTCCGGAAACTAGTACCTCCGAGGTACTAGTTTTTTGCTGCGTGTTTTCGGCAGGAAGCCTTGGTTGTGCCATGGAAGCGCTACACTTCCCAGATGTGCTGGTGAGATCGCGCCCGGAAAATCCGCCTGTCTTCCGTCTCTCTTGTATGGTTAATGTTCCGTGTGACCGCAGCCAATGTTAAAAAGCTAATAATATATCTATTCACAGATCTGTCCAACCTTTTAAAAATCCAATTAAGCCTGTGGTCATCACCACGGCTTGTGGCAGTGAGTTCCACCAAGTCCAACTACCTATAGTGCGAAGCAGTATTTCCTTTTGCCTGTCTTGATTCTACTACAACAATTTCATGACCCCAAATTCTAACATTGTGGGAAGAGGAGAAAAGTCTCTGTATCTACTTTCTGTAAACCATAATCTTGTAGCCTTCTATCATGTCTCTTTCACGTTCCCTTTCTTGTAAACTAACAAGTCCCTTCATATGATGTACACTCCAACCCTGTGATCATTTTAGTTGTATTTTCCTGGACTTTCTCTAGTTTTTTAAAAATACTTAATCCTTTTTGAGATGCAGCAACCAGAACTGCATACACTGACACAAATGTGGCCGTAGCAGAGGTGCTCCTACAATAGTCTGTTTAAGAACATGCAATGCATTGTGGGTTGCACTGCTCCCACTTCCAAGCACTTCCATATTATTTTCCTATAGAACAATGAAATCCAAATGACAGATCGTGGAGGTGTTACCCACCAGGCTATGACTAGTAAGTGCTCAAGACAATGGAACATGACAGCTGATGGTCCATAATAGAAACATAATACAACTTGTGGATCCACCTGGCACAGGTTATTCCTGATTATATGCAGGTATGTAGCTCTCAACACAGAGACACACATACTTCAGCAAAACCGGCTAAAGTAATTGATCTGGTGTAGCGTTAAAAAATCCTGTCAACAGTACAATTAGAAAAAAAATGCTACAGTATTTGCCAATGCAAATATCGTGTGTGTGTGTGTGTGTGTATGCCACATTCAGAGACAGCAGCTACGTTAAATAAATGCAAGTAGGCATGAATATCTGCATCAGAAATCAAGGTCCAAGAAGGTAAAGCAACTAGCAAAGACAACAGTACAAATACTAATTGCATTTTTATCCAGTTTGGTGTAGTGGTTAAGAGCGGTGGACTCTAAGCTGGAGAACCGAGTTTGATTCCCCACTCCTCCACATGCAGCTGCTGGGTGACCTTAGGCCAGTCACAAGTTCTCTCAGAGCTGTTCTCTCAAAAGCAGTTCTCGAAAGAGCTCTCTCAGCCCCACCTACCTCACAGGGTGTCTGTTGCAGGGAGAAGAAGGGAAGGAGATTGTAAACCACTCTGAGACTCTGAAGGGCAGGGTATAAATCCAATCTCATCTCCTCATCTCCTCATCTCCCCCTTTTCTCCAATCTCCTTTCCTCTTCTCCCCTTTTCCTCCCATCTCCCTTTATCCTAACAGCAATATTATCAAGTAACTCTGGCTCTCATTAACAAGGTATACAATTATGTTTCCTCCAACACATACTTTTTCTGTTTTATGCCTTACCACTATTTGAGTGAAATGAGCCATTTTTCCATTCTGCTGGAACAAAGAGTACTGAGAATACTTGTACTGTGTCAGTTCAGTTCTATGCAGAGTTGCACCAGCCTTTTGTCCACCAAAATCAATGGTCTTAGACTGAAGTAACTCTGCGTAGGATTGCACCGTGTACCTAATGTGCTCACACAGAAATAAGTGTGCCCAATAATAACCACAGTGACTGGGAATCTGATAACCCAATTGAAAACAGTAGGGCTATTCCAGTGTACGAATGCTAAAACAGCTAACCATTAATGTCTACAGATCATTAAGCAAGGAATAACTTGAAAGAACAGCAGTTTAAAAAGCATTCATGTGAACAAACAAGTTTTTGACTGGAAATACTTACATCTTGGTTAGACATCTCCCAATATGGCCTTTCTCCATATGACATCACTTCCCACATGACAATCCCATAACTCCATGTATCACTTGCTGAAGAGAACTTCCTGTAGGCTATTGCTTCAGGAGCTGTCCATCTTATGGGAATTTTTCCACCCTGGAAAACATGTTGAAAAGTCCTGTTTATAGATCTTGTTTTTAGGTCTAGAATTCTGCTGCCCCATGGCATTGACTAAAAAATGTGAAAAAATAAATGGAGTATATCCTCGGGCAGAATTATTAACTTTCTCCCATGATCAGTTTACTAATATGACACTGCTAGAATGATATCATAATTGAGATCCAAAATCATCTTAGCCATTTTAGACATTTTAAGTTCCTTACCATTCATATAAATAATGAGACTGCATCTTGTGAAATATTTAATAACTTTCAAGTCATATCTGAAAGCTCATTAAACAAACAAGAAGCATGCTAACTGAAGAAACAGAGCACACTGAATGGAGTGGAAATTATTACCTTTTCCCAGGGCTCTTTTTGTAGCAGGAGCTCCTTTTGGTAGAAGATAGGTATAAAGTTCATGGTTTTCAATTGTTTAGGGGAAAATTTTGCCGTGTCTGGATCAAAAAGGACTTTAGCTTCATATCAGGAAAAAAAACGCTTTTGTTTGGGGTATAGAGAATCCTTGGCAAATATTATTCAGCTTAGGTTAAGTAGACATTTAGATATTATGTAACCACACCTCTCTTTACATCTGACTAATAAGAGAATTTTTATTCAAATGATGTATAATTCTTTGTAACCAATTATGCTTTTTGGATGTTATTTTCATTATGATGTCATGATGATGTCATTTAAAGTATAACATTTTATGTATTTCCTGGTTGTGCTCAGAAAGCAGTCAACTTTTGATGGGCTTGTTTGGCCTAACTGTTTTCAAGTGTCTTGATTGCAATAAAAACACTAAGATCTTCCTCCTCATTTTGACTTCAATTTGGACTGGGAATTTATTTCTATAACATACTTACTTGGACTTTCAAAAGGCTTTTGAAAAGATAGCTCACCAAAGACTCCAGAGTAAACTCAGGAATCATAGGATAAGAGGACGGGTTCTCTTATGGATTAAAAACTGGCTAAATGACAGGAAGTAAAGAGGTGGAATAAATGGAGAGTTCTCACAATGGAAGGACGTAAGCAGTGGTGTTCCATAAGGATTGGTCTTGGGGGTGGTATTATTTCATTTGTTCATAAATGATCTGGAACTAGGGGTTGAGTAGTGTAATGAATGTGTCAACCCAGTGTGCCACAGTGGTGAAAAAGGCAAACTCTATGCTGGGGATTATTAGGAAAGGGACTGAAAATAAAACGGTTGATAATGCCCCTGTTTAGATCTATGGTGCAGCATCATTTGGAATACTGTGTGCAGTTCTGGTCACTGTATCTCAAAACGACATCACAGAACTGGAAAAAGTACAGAAGAGGGCAACCAAGATGATTATGAGAGTGGAACACCTTCCTATGAGGAAAGGCTGAAGAGAGTGGGACTTTTCCGTTTAGAAAAGAGATGACTAAAGAGCTTAATAAAATTATGCCTAGGGTGAAGAGAGTTGACAAAGAGAACTTTTTCTCCCTCTCCCAAAACACTAGAACTCAAGGGCATTGAATGCAGATGTGACGGATAGCACAGAAAGGCAGGCTTTTTGTATCAGAGGGTCAGGGAGTTCAAGAATTAATCTTCCCTGGAAAGAGGAGCTTAGGTGATTGGCTGCTCTGTTCACTCTCTAATTGGCCTGCATCAGCTGAGAGAGAAAATCAAATAGCTGATTGGGAGGGGAAATAGGTCTTCTGCCTTTTGGTCTTTTTAACATCTGGATCAGTAGCCAGAAGGTTTGGCTTCTGAGGGAAGAGACATTTGGGAGTCAATGTTTTCTGACAGGCAATAGTAAGAAAAGTACTTCTACAGAAAGAAGAAGAGAAACCCCATTATCTTAGAAATATTAAAATTGCTCTGAGGGAGAACTTTAAATTCTCAGTCAGCAAAGCCTTATACAGACAAAGGATACTGCAGAAGGATTTGGCAGAAGGTCTGGGTAGTTAGAGAGAACTCCCATACAAGCCAAATAGTAACAGGAGTTATAACGTCTTAGGGACAAGGAGAATAACTCCCTGCCAGTGAAAGGGGTTGGGAAGAGAACCCTGGTCTGTGATAAAGGGGAGAAGCTTCGACACCTCAGGAGTTAGTGAAAAGCTGTAATATCTACAGGAAAACCTAGAACTCTGAAGGAAGAAATCTAGAAACAGCAATAAGAACTGTGCTGAATTATACTAAACAAAGTACCTATGTCTTTCTTTGAAAGACATAGAAAGCCTTGAAACAAATTACAAATGCACTCTGTTGAATTTCTAATAATTCAGCTCTGTAAATATTAGAAAGTTTTTACCTCAGCAATCTCAAAACCTTGACTATTCCATTTATACATATATTCCCTGCCTGTTTAATAAAATCTTTATTCTGTTTTTGAAAGTTAACTTGCCTCGTGCCATTTAATAAGAACATAAGAACATAAGAGATGCCAATGTTGGATCAGGCCAAAGGCCCATCCAGTCCAACACTCTGTATCCCACAGTGGCCAGAAGTCTTTTATGACTCAAAGAATATATACATGCTACTGTAGGGCAACTCAGTCTACTGAGGGGAACTGAAGATTTGGCGGAAAAAATCTGCCAGAGTGTTGGGGAGATACAGGGGTTCATCATAGAAGTTGATAGGCAGTAGCTTCAGGACGGACAAAAGAAAGTGCTTCTTTACACAATGATTTATTATAATGTGGAATTTGCTGCCAAAGATATAGTGATGGCCACAGGTACAGACAGCTTTAAAAAGAGATTAAACAGATTCATGGAGGATACTAGCCCATGGACTAAAGGAAACCTCCATGTTGAGAGGCAGCCAACCTCTCAATCCCAGTGCCAGGAGGCAACATCAAGGGAAGGCCTCAGTCTCTATGCCCTGTTGTTGGCCCCCCAGAGGAACTAGATGGCCACTGTGTGAGATAGGATGCAGGACTAGATGGACCACTGGTCTGAATCAGCAGGGCTCTTTTTACGTTATCTTTTATTTTAAAATGTGCATACCTATCACCTTTTCAGAGATAGGTGGACACACAAACAGTTTATTCTACTTGATTGTCTCACAAAATATGGCAGAGAGGAATTTTCAGGTTGGCTCATCTTCTCCATAAAGATCAAGTGGGCTTTGTGAAGCATAGTTCAGGTCAAGTGAGACTGTTATTGAATATAATGGTAAGTACTGAAAAACATTCTCTTCCTGCGAGAGTACTTCCAGTGGGAAGGCTTCTGATACACTTAATTGATTTTATTTATTATGAGCCCATGCAAAGTTTGTAATGCCTAAATATTTCATTGCCTGCAGTACTACTCTCTATAGCAGCAGTTCTCAAACTTCACCAACACATTTTACCCCCCATTCTCCAGCATTATCCACACAAGGACCACCCCCAGCCCTTCCCTCCTTCCATACCAGACATATCACACACTGTAAGCCCCATTTGAAAGTATGTTTAGCAAGTTACATATACCTAGGGAGACCATTGGCCTGCTTATATTGGGAGGCCTCCCGATGGTTGGCCCTCCTCTTGCCCTTGCTCCTCTGAGTAGTAGGAGAAAAGGCCTAGGCCAGAAAAAACATTCAGTGAAGAATGACATCACATCTGCCTGCTCTGGCCATCCCTGAGTATGGGGATGAAAATGCAGAAGATGGAATGTCCTAGAATGTCTTGCAGGACATTCCATTGCTGACCTAAGCCTGGCAGCCCTCAAACAGAGAAGCTTCACAGGGAGATTACAATGAGAAATTGCTGAACTTGAGTTCATTCACAAATTCCAAACAATGAACCCGCTAATGCTGCATAGGGACACAGGATTCTTATCTGACTACACATGCTAATTTTCGACCCCTAAGCATTTCTCCCCTGCTTTGATCAATCACATTTTGCATTGGATACCTACATCCTGACTCTTTTCTTTGCAACACTTCTCCCGCCTTCAGATTGAGATATAAGAACTCATGGATTTCCGTTTATACTTGTACCTGATGAAATGGGATTTGACTCTTGAAAGCTCATACCTTTTTGTCTCTAAGGTGCTACTGGACTGGAATCTAGCTACTCTTCATCTTGTTCTATTTGTAAATCCTGATTTTTTCCTGAATAGCAAAGATATTATCTATACTTTTGTTTGTTTATGTCTTGTGGTGCTTTAAAGACGAATTTATTTATTTATTTATTTATTGAACTTTTACCCCATCCTCCCCGCCAAGGCAGGCTCAGGGCAGCTTCCACAAAACTGCTAAACAGTATACATTTTACAATTGATAAAATGAAGTAAATGATTTAAAAACACAGACAAATTAATTTAAAACATCACTTCGATGGCGATAAAAATAAAGTGCAATTTAAGGACACATTCAGTGGTGCCACTGCGCTAAGTCGTGTTGGATTGGAGTTAATACAGGGCGTTGCTGGGAAGATGCCACTCCTAACGGAATGCCTGCCAAAAAACTCTGTTTTCACGGCCCTGCAGAACTGTGACAGGTCCCACAGGGCCCTGATCTCAGCAGCTCGTTCCAATAGGACGGAGCTACAAACGAGAAAGCCCTGGTCCTAGTTGCCATCAACCTGACTACTTTTGGGCCAGGGTGGTCCAAGCGGTTTTGGGATCCTGATCGCAGTGCTCTCTGGGGAACATGCGGGGAAAGGCGGTCCCTCAGGTAGGCCGGTCCCTGACCAACTGACTAACAGATTGATTGTGGCATATGTTTGCATGAACTAGAATCCACTTTGATGGATGCCTGAAGTGTGAACCTTAGATAGCAGATACATACATGGGTATAAAGGGAAAAAATGAAACCATGAAGCCAAAATGTCATGAAAGGCAAGAGATGCAGCTTGTAACATTTCTATTTAAAGCTGAAATGTTTCCTTTATTTTTGAGAACGTATCTCAAAATGAAAAAAAACACGAGTCATATTCCAAGAGCTTTTGTATTCATGCATTGTGATTAGTTCTGTCTTTAATATTTGTACTGACCTTGTCAAATAAAAAACACAACAGTAAGGAAAAGGGGGCAGTCAGATTAGTTTATAGTTTAACTAAACTATAAAAGTGGTGGAAAAGTGAGCCTGCACATAATGGGAAGCAGAAAATATGCATGATACTACTATGCTTCAGAGATCCCCATCCAGCCTTTTCCTTTCTGCATGTGAATTCCCTCCCTTCTCCTCTTCTCTAATGCTGTTGTTTCATGTATGATTTGCAAACTCTGGTTAAGGATGTGCTCAGATTTTGGTTTAGAATCCTGGTGGCATCCTTTATCAGGGTGAGTGATCAAACAAACATTTTGAAGAACATGACATCAACCAAGCATGGTTTTCCTGCCTAACTTTCCTTGATGGATGGGAATATTAAAATAACCAATGAGTAAATGAAAAAGAAAGTTAACAAAAGGGACAGACTTATGGCAGCAGACGTCCCAGTGGCAACTACTGCTGTTCACTGCTATTCTGTCAGCTGGTGGGAGAAAAATAAATGAAAAAAATTGCCATTGGTGTGACAGTTTTACATCACTTGTGTGAAAAATCTGGAAGTGACATCACACCTCTCTAGAAGTTGCTGGAAACTGTATGGTTTTACCTAGTTTTTCCCAGTAGAGATGTAACACCATTGCACTGATGGTGCCCCCCCCCGCCATGGCCTCATCTTTCCAAACTCTCATTGGTTGCCATTCATTGGCTGGCAACCCTAGTACAGTATTGTGACATAAGATCATCCCCTAATTGCTAAAGGAAATTGCATAGTAAATATTCACACAGACAATTCATCTCTTGTACAAGCCATTATATGCAAAGGAATGGGAAATTCTATTACTTAATTATTTTTATAAAATAAAATGTTATGCAAAAAATCCTTTACGCTTCCTACAGAGCTATGTGAAAGGCCTGAGTTAATATCTGCTCATGAATAATAGAAGGACACATTTACTTCAGCACAACTCAAATACTATTTCTAGTTCTTGATGAAAGTAATAAAAAAACTCTAGCTCTGTTGGACATTTCTGTCTGATAACACTGATAGAATGAAAAATATATTCTCCATTGTATATAGAGTGCTGTATCAACAAAATAAAATAAATATCCATTGGATCACTATGTAGTATCTAGAATAGTTCAATCAAAACTGTCATAGTCTTCAGACAGCAAGATTTGAATGAACATGTTTTTTCTTCATATAAAGCCATGCTGCATTTTACCTCATTTCTTAAATTTATAATGAGCTCAGGGAAATGCTAATTTTGCTTTCCGCTTGTAACACAGCAGTAATGATACCATTCACATGCTTATGATGCAGCCTGTTTTCATCGGAATGATTCTAGATTGCAGCTCAGAGACAAGCTGTCACACCATGCTTCAGAAGCCCCTTATCTAATGAGGGAGTGCTGATTTGTTCAGCGCAACATATTCGTTTTCTACTGAAATGGAACTAAAATACATACACACTGGCCCAGCAGGTTGGAAAGAGGGCTCATTGTCCTCTAAGTAAATGAGAACAATAAATCATAGATCAAAGTTTCCTCTCATTCAAAGTTTTGGCTTGCATAGTTAATTATGATGAGAATATTACTGAAAAATATATGTAAGTTATCAGCAGAGAATTGGGCTTGGATTCCAACAATCATATTTGCTAATAGAAGGAGGGCAAATGATTTTTGTTTTTTGCCTCTCCTACTAAAGACCTCAAATTTGCCACTTTTGCTGAAATGCCCCAGCATTTTAGGAAGGGCTGAAGCAGGAAGGGGTAGGAAGCAAAACTCTATTCCATTAATGCTATTGTCTTCAGTTGACAGAAATTATCATTGAGATCCAGACCAAAGACTTTCAGATTTCCAATTCTGAGAAAGGATAATTAACATTTACCTTCTGATCTGCTTTTCAGAGTTGTCATAGGTGCCTAGGTGTCAAAAGCAGGAGGTTACTACAGCTCTGCTCCCCTGGCTCAGTGACAGCAATGTGACGACAATTTAAATCTATACACTATTATACACTACAAGGGGCGGACCCGCGATACTCATGGCAGGCGGGAGGGGGGAGGCGGGAAAAAATTATGCCTCCCAAAAAATTTAAATGTCCCCTGAAAAAATAAATCCTGGCTACAGGCCTGGGGAGAACCCTTTCCCAGCTCCTCCTCCTCCTCCTCCTCCAGGCAGGCAGGCAAGCCACGGCATCGGGCCATGCCTTCTCCGCCTCCCAACCACCCAGCCAGCGCAGCCAGTGGGGCTTCCAGCCCAGTCCTGATTCAAGCCCCTCTTGCTGGTCTCCCCCCCTTGGCCCCAAAGCGGCGGCAGCGAGGCCAGCTGCCTCGCTGTTCTCCCCCCGCCCCAGCCCGCCCCGCCCGGCTCCAATGCGAGGGCCGAGCGGCTGCAGCCGCCCGGGCCTCGCTGCCCCCCCTGCTCCGAAGCGGCGGCGGCTAGGCTGGCTGCAGAGCATTCCCTGCGCATGCACAGGGAACGCTCTGTCAGTTTTGAGGGGATTTCAATATCCCCCCGGTAGTTTTTTAAAGTTTTCAGATTTTTGTGCACACCTGGGGACTGTCCCACGTGTGCACAAAACTCTCCCTCCCCTCCAGGTCCCCCCGATGTGCGGAAATAAGTATCCGCACACCAGGGGGCGACTTCGGAATTAGATATATAGATTATCATTCTTACTTTACTGCTGTATTGGGCTATGTCCTCCACTATTGTATATCAGTATATTCTGTAGGATTTGGTAAAGATTGATTTGATTTACAACATCTGAAGAGCTAGTTAATACAATGCTCTTTGCTACAATGCTGCATAGGCCTCTCTTTTTTCAGTGCCTCATAAATACAAGCATATACTAGATCTAGGATCACGGTATCTTCTATCCTATAAATCAGTCTCCTTGCAGTTTTCTATTGATGCATTATTCTTTGAGTAACACACCATTGGACCATCATTCCCAACTATACGTCAAATTAAATCATCATCTGTGGTGGTGATAACATAATGACAATGACATATTCGTATAATATGTCATCAGCATACCTTGCTCAGGAGACATTTAGTATATTCTGTAATATATTAGGTGCTACTTTAGTGATGTATTGTGGAAAGTTCTAATCAGAAAATAAAGTTTAAACAGTCTGCAGCATTACATCATGCTATCCAGAGACAAACAGACCTCAGGGATGCATCCATCATGAAATAATTATCGTTTTCTGTCTGAAGGAGTGGTCTTTTCTCCTAGAACCTGGTAGTTGGTGGGGACTTCATCACACTTCTGGCAGCCAGCAGTGTTAAAGATTCTTAAAACAAGGTTTTCCCAACATGGCAAATTGCAGCCCCAGGGGGTGCTTTTAGTTTAGAAAATGCCCCTTCTTTCCTGTATCCCTGTACCACAGGACCACATGTGTGACTTGATTCTGTTGAAACCAATGGTACTTAAATGTGTTTGATTTCAATTGGATTGCACCCAGTGTTTTATGTATTTGAATGTAACATTTATTTCTCAGAGACCATGCATATTGGTGTTTATTGTATCCAGGGGTCGTTTCGTAGAAAAAGAGCTAGGGGAGCTCATTAGCATAACTCATTAGCATATGCCACACCCCATGACATCACTGGAAGTGTGTCATAAAGCCACACCCCCTGACATCACTGGAAGTGTGTCATAAGGCCACACACCCTGCCCCCAACAGTCCCGGCCGCCGCTGGCCTTGCAGCTCCACTGCCGAGCCCCATGAGGGGCCCGGCGGTGGACCTGCAAGGCCGGCGGCAGTGCAAGGAAGCCCTGCGAAGGCCCTCCCTGGCCCCAGGCAGGCAGGGGTGGGGAGAGGCAGGGAGGAAGCAACTTACCCTCCCTCTTCTCCTGCCTCCTCCTGGCTGAATGAGGGCCGGAAGCGGGGCGGCCGGAAGCAGGGGGCGGGGCTTCATCATGTGCCCCGCCCCTGTACATCACCCGAGGGAACTGCGATCCCCCGCGATCCCCCCCGAAATGACCTCTGATTGTATCCAGTATTTTATTTATTTGAATGGGGCATTTATTTCTGCATATTGGTGTTTCGGCCAGTACAGAACACAGAATGCAGAAAAGAGGTGGAAACACTTTTACCTAATACCCAGAAAAGACATGTTTTTCTCCTTTTCCTTTTGATTCAAAACATCCCAAACAGTTATTTCCCTTATTTTTGTATGTTCAGTGAACATCAGGCTACATTAGCACAAGTAGTCCATTACAGACTCACAGGGAGAAACCTATAATGGATTTTAGTAAGGAATACTGCTCCTAGCATTCAGGCTACATGTAAATAAAATGTGTCCATCTGGCTAAATTATATCCAAATTGGTTTGACTGTTGTCCTGGGGTAAAGGCAATTGTCAATGATGGGATTATATGGACATTTTGCCTAATAGTCCGAGTGCAATTTCTGTGGTGAAGACCTTCTGTGAGCTATAAAGGAAACATATGTTTCTTCATTTCTACTCATTCCAGTAATCTTTGTTAATATGCCACCTATATTAAAACGGACTAAATTTAAAGACTCTTTGGGATGCCAAAAACTCAAGGAGGCCTACTTCTGTGAGCTTGAATATCTGCATACAATTTCAGATAGACAAATAGAAAGAAAAAATAATAATTTATAGATGTTTCTTACTGAATGCTTGCCTGCTCATACACCAGATGGAATGTTAGATGTGGCTGTCAGATAGGAAAACTTGGTGATTTGTAGGCTGTGGTCTCAAGTAAATTAAAGTGAAATATTGTGGCCTAGTAAAGGCAATTCTGTGATGACATCCCAAAAGACTGATTAATATTGAGTGACACATATAGTCACATGTAGCTTCTATATAGTTAATTAAAATTGCTAAACCCAACAAGCCTGTCACCACAGCGGATGCACAGAACTGTTCTTCCAAGGGATGCAAACCTTGGGAACTGAAGCTACAGTGCTGGGAACTTCCTCCCACTACCGAACATGAAATGGGAGACTCACAGCCAATTCTGAGAGTCTCCTACCCTAGCTTCAAACCAACACTTATTAACCCAACTTGGGGGAAAATTTGGGAAGAACCACGTGTCACCCCCTTGCATTCTAAAGAACCTCATGGCTATTTACACAGACTTGTGGGCCAAAAGGTGCGATTGAATGACACGGGCCCAAGAGGTGAAAAGGGAAAATGATTCCAACCCTGATAGCTGCTCTTACAATGCTATGCACAGGGATCTACACTCACACACACTCCTGTGAGAGTTTCTGTGGGGATGTCTCCCTATGTCTGCCCTCTAAGGCTCGTGTGTTGATGCCTGATACTCAGAGGTGAGGCCCGCATGGTTCAACATTAATCTGTTACCCAAATAGGCAGTCGCCTAATTAGTTGGGGAAATTAGCTTTAAAGGAGACAAAGTAAGATGGGGTAACTGGGATTCTCCGCCTATATGTATGGGGATTTTTCCCTTAAGAGAACTCTTGAAATAAACCAGACAGTTGTTCCACCGAAAAGGGTTTTTTTATTAAAAGAGAAATAAAAGGGCAAAATGCACACACAAACACATTTAAAACATGCAATCAGGTTACAGGGTGGGGGGGGGAAGTATTATTATTATTTATTTATATTTTGTGTGCTGAATAAAGCTACATCCTTTGTTCTATTTACTTGTTGGAATCAATTTGAATGATGGGTAATACACTGGTGGGGGAAGCCTCACCCCCAAACAGTGGACATCACCTGGCGATGTCCCCAATGTGATGATGTCATGTGGAAGTGATGTCATTATGTCAAGGACATCGCCATGTGACACTCTGGTTTGAGGGCAAAACCAGAGGGTCACCATGCAATGTCCTTGATGTGATGATGTCACTTCCACATGACATCATCATGTCAGGGACGTCACATGCAGTGACATTACCCTCTCCCCCACTCATGGAGAGCTCCCTCCCAGCCCCTGCCAGCAGGAAGTAAGGACCTGGCAACCATACTAACAGCAAAGCCTAATCTCCCCAGTCTGGCCAGATATTTAGCTTGGTATTATGGTCCTACATATTGTAATATCTAAATATTGGAACCAGTCTTTAGGGATTCAGATACTGTCAAGTATAGAAATGACTGAGAAGCAGTCCCAGCCAATATTCAGTCGTTTTAGCAAATCTTAAAAGGAGGTCAATGTAAACAAACACAGCATTCCCCCCAAATGACAACTTGCAGTCTTGCACTTTTGAAGACCTTTCATATCATAAATAATTCAATGCTTTTAACAAGATGTGATATTTCTGGGTACTTGCTGAATCAGAAGAAAGCATGGCTGACTCTGAGTGTAAGAAAAGTGGACACTGGGTTTTCCATGAACAGACTGTTAAGAGCAGTGGACTGAAGGTGGCTTTATAGTAGTTATACCAAACTGACCATGAGAAATCCCTACTCAGAAAAGCAAGCCTGTTTTTAAATTGTTCTAAAAATATCTCTGCAATTATACCACTGGCAGAATGATTATTTTTATCCCAAAAAACAGAAACATGGAACTATTTTTACATACTGCCTTTTATAAATATTTCTAATTACATGCAATGGCTTGTGGAAACTTGTTAAACAGAAGACCCTTAGAACTTCAGTGTGATTCATAGATCTTTAAATAAGTTTTCATAATTTCTACATATAGTAACTCATTTATTAGGATGCATCGTGTATACTTGCTGCTTTTTGTCCAATGTATTCTTTACTGCCCAGAAATGAGTCTTTGTATACATATGTGTACACACACACACACACACACACACACACACACACATCACCTGCTTAGAAGTACGGGACCAAGTTTTGGATTTTAAAATAAATACTGATTTGGCACAAGGGCACCACTGCACTTTTACATTCCCTGATCATTTGGATCCATAATTTAATTCCATTTACTGAAGGGGGTAGAAGATGGATAGGGTTGCCAAGTTTGGGTTGGAAAATACCTGGATACTTTGGGGGGTGGAGCCAGGAGAGGGTGGGGTTTGGGGAGGGGAGGGGCCTCAATGTTAGTTCTGTGAGGGCCTGTGTGTCAGGACCTAGTCAGAGTTCGATTTTGTTTTTCCTGACCAGTCCCCTACCCAAATCTACAAAAGTCTCTTCGGGGTATTTGTTTTACTTATTAAAGAGTTAGGCACCACGGCTTGTTAACTTCAAAACAGAACAGGCTTTTTTTTATAGAAAACACAACAGGGGGATGGAAGATATATTCAGAGGATCATTTGTTTCTTTTCAGACTTGAACTTTTGGCTTGGTTTACACTTCGGCAGTATGTTTGTTGTTTCCAGTATCCCACAGATGTTAAACAATTCACTAAACACCTTCCTAATCATACTCTCCTGTACTGCTTTGTGGTTAACCTTTGGCTTTCGAGATCTGGCTCCTTTTTGAGCCCAACTGGCCACCAACCAGTTGTCCTGACTCTGCCAGACCGTTCCTCAGCCCTCTCTTAACCACCTCTCCCAGTTCCTTTAGGAGCAATGCATTTGGGTGTTTGTGACAACTGATGTGTTTAACCTTTCACCAGTCTGATCACTGTCCTCTTTCCTTTAGAGGGACTCAGTAATCCAGACTATTCAGCCCCAGTTATCTGTTCCAACTGTTATTAGGCTGTTCACACAGAGCTACAGAGGTCTGCTTCCTTCACAGAGCTCCTCAGTTTGCTGACCGCTCTCTGCTAACTCCACTGATCAACCCCCCACTAACAGCTTCTTTCCAACTGCCACTTCCAAACTGACTGTTTGGTCCAGTGAATGCCAATCACCGAGGGTTCCAAGCTAAATGGCCCCCTCCTCACTCAGTCATGTGACTCAGCAGTGTTCTGTGTTTACTTTCTGCTGGCCCCAGATTTTCAATTCCGTCATAGAGACCAACAAGATTTTTTGGGTTTTTTTTTTTAGAGTCCCTTTGTCAGATATCTTGGAAGCTTATACCCTGAAAATCTTGTTGGTCTCTAAAATGTTACTAAAGTCGAAGCTAGTAAATTAAATCTGGTAATACTATATTTGTTCTGTAAACCTCTTAATATCATAGGTTTTCTACATAGGGACAGGCTTGTGTAGCTTCCCCATTGCATTCTACACTGCAGGTTTCCTCACAGTCTCCCTGCCCCAGTCTCCATACTGCAGCCCCCTGCACCATCAGGACGTTTTCTGTGTTTTTAAAATAAGGAACTGAATATCACTGTATCATTATAATGTTACAACAATTTGTGTGTCAGGTGCTTTCAGTTCCCAGCTTTCATTTACAAAAAAGACTTTAGTCCCTTTCCTTGAAGATACATGCCTTTCCCCTTATATCTCCATGGTGAAAAGAGCTAGAGACTTACTTAAAAAAATGAAACCTGGGAATTTAGTGAACATGATACACAGATTGTTATAATGTTATAACAATATTCAATTACTGATTAAAAAAACAGGCAGACAAAAACAAAACAGCAGTGACAAAAAATAGACCCTATGGAAATAAGGGTAGAAAAAATGGTAAGAGTGTGGGCAGGACCAGGGAAATCTGAACTTTTCAACACACACAGCAGCCACCCAGGCTTTTCTGAAACATTTCCACAAACTTTGCAGCACAGCAGGTTTGAGAAAGATTGGAGAAAAGCTGGCGAAAAATCCTGGAGGTGCACAAATATATCACGATGTGTGCGAAAGCAGGAGAAAATCCTACTTTGCAAGAACATTAGATCCAGAGCAAATAATTGCCAGTCTCTGCTGGCACTGTAGCATCCTCCAGTGTTCCCTTATTTCAGGCCATGGTCAAGAAGAGCCTCAGCTTTAGGATGGAGAAGGGGGTTCACTTCCATCTTGCTCCCTCTCTCTGTCCTGCCAGATATCGTTCCCTCGGTTTTTTGTGAGTCATCTGGCTTTTCCTCCTCAGCCCTTCCCTAGCTCACCATTTAAAGCCCCCCCCCCGGGAGAGGGACATCACTTGGCTTCCCCTTTCCCTCTGTCCCAGAGGCTGGGCCCAGTGCCATGACAGTCTTCTGCATGAATGGGTCTTCTGCCAGGTCCTCCACAACCTTTGCCCCACCCTCCTGGGTCTCCCTAAAGGTCTGTGTTCCTGGCCTGGGCTGGCCTCCAGATGCCACAGATGTCTGACTCCCTTGCATCTCCGTCATGCTCCTGGGTCCCACCGATCACTGGCAAGGGATGGGGGTAGGTTTCACAGATCTTAGTTGGTAAATTCCTGGATGGAGCTTGGGGAAGGCAGGAACCTCAGTGGGGTACAATGCCACAGAGTCCACCCTTCAGAGCATTCATTTTCTCCAAGGGAACTGATCTCTGTAGTCTGGAGATGAACTGTAATTCTGGGGGATCCTCAGGTCTCACCTGGAGGCTGGCATTCCTAGGAGCCTAGTGTCTAGTGGTGGGTCTGCCTGTGGTCATACAGGGCCCAGCCATGTCTATCCTGCTGCCACTGCTTCTTCCAGACACAAAGAGGCTGCCTGCCTCTGTGCTGGGCTTGATGGCTGCTCCTCAGGTTGGATGCTTAGCTGTGGGCCCACCTGATACCCCACTGGGCCTGGCCTCACCTGTCCTGCCAATGGCTCCCCCAGTGTTGCTTCTCTCAGCCTCAACATTGGCCTTGCTATGGTTCCCTCACCAGTAACTCATGTTGCTGCAGCTCCCTGAACCCAGCATGGTATGGATATACTGAGGCCAGCTCTGACTGCTGTGGTAAATACAGGGACCCTACCCCAGTCAATATGGAAAAGGTCATACGGAGATAAGTTCTATATCTAAGGAAAGAGGATTTTGTGTAGCCTTTTCTTTTGCTCCTTAGTTGCTATATTCTTTTTTGCTCCCTATAAGTTTTATCTTTTCTGTAAAGAAAAGGCAAATCTTTATTTTTATGAATAATTCTGCCCCATAACAACCCCAATGGCTCATCTTATCAAGGTAGCTGGAGAAGGTGGGAGAAAGTCCTGTCTGGATTTCAACTTCTACAACAGACAGAGCTCCTAAGATTTTCTCCTGTGTTCAAAGTAAATTGTAATAGATCATTCGGGTAATCATCTGTGATCAGTAAATGGAATGAAAGTCTCTGAAACTGAATAGAGGTTTCTGATTAGCAGAACTAAAAACTCTACATTACTTCTATTGGTGGCTGTAGTAAAAGGTTCTCAGTTCTCTTGGGTATGGTAGAACAGGACTGGGGTCCAGGGACTTCTGAGCAAGTGGCACATTCCTTTGGTATGGCAGAATTGTGTGGGGGAATCAGCTTTGTCACATAGACTCTTAGTCAGGCATTAACTCTAATGTATGAGATTGACATGAACCTTAACCCCTGTACTGCATTCAGATGGACCATCTACAAAGACCTAGTCTACCATTAACAATGTGTTGTGTGAAAAAAAATCCAAGAAGCAAAACATGAGAAGTGACCAGGATATATTATAGTGTATCACTGTGCAAATACATATAAACAAAAAATGCTGGTCTCAGTTTTTCCTTCCTTCCTTCCTTCCTTCCTTCCTTCCTTCCTTCCTTCCTTCCTTCCTTCCTGCCTGCCTGCCTGCCTGCCTGCCTGCCTGCCTGCCGCTAACCACTATGCCTTTTGGCGAGCACATGTACATGAAAATGCTTCCCTCTCACTTGTCAAGCCATATTTTTTTCATTCTTTAAATCCCCCTTGAAGTCTATAAAGCCTTTCCTGGATCACTACAGATTTAACTTGCTCAGTGCTGTTGATGATAATTATCCTTCCTGTAGCTCCTATTTTTTCCTCCTCCATCCAACTCTTTCCACTGAGCTTTGTTTGCTAACGGTGTTATTTATATTGTAAACTTACTGTGAAAAAAACCCTTTTCTGTTCTGTTTCCTTTTCCCAGCACAGGTTTGTTATTACATAGATGTTTGGCAACAATATTATTAATAATAGTAGTAATAATAAAACATCCACCTGGAGAAAACACTAGCAAAACACAAACTGGCAACAAAAGGTCAAAGATTTGTGTTTGACTTTCAGATGACATTCAGAGGCACTGAATACCACCTGCTCTTCTTAAATGGTTTACAGGAGCTGAACAAGTGAAACAGTGTCAGAGGTGGGAACAGAATGCTTGAAATTCTCTCCCCAGTCCACACTCTCTCACACACACTAAAGAAAGCTTTACAGTGTATAGTGTATAATCATCATAATCACCATCATAACTGCAGTCCCTTCAGGCAATACCTAACTTCATTTCCCCCCCTGTAGTCTAGTTTCATTTCATATGGGGAAGTGAGCCATAACACAGAACCTGTTTGTGCCACGTAGGCAAAAGGCAAAGCTTGAAGCTTTGATCAATATAATTGTGTCCTAATAACTTCTCACTATAGGAACTGATTACAATGAAGTAGAAAAATAGAAAGAAGCGCTATTAAAAATGCCACCTGGAAATAGCTCTGCTCATGTGAAGGCCAAAGTAGGTGCAACATACAAAAGGTTTTCTCAGATTTTTCTTAAAAAGGAAGTACAGCCTTAGGAAGTTGCAAGCTGAAGCAGAAGAGTTGTGGTGGAGGAACTCATATAGGAGTCAGCATCCTTCCCACCCACCCTTTCTCTTGTTGGCCATCAGTTTAGGATGGCACAGGAAATTAGGTAACTAAAGAAACTTATATTACAAAAGCACCAGAAGTCTCCAGAGTACTCCCTCTCCAAAGAAAACTAACCTGTAAGGCACTCTGAATTTTCTACTAGTCAAGGAAGAAAAGGAGAAGGAAGAGTCTGAAGCAGTACTATAAATCTCTGTGTGTGCACTGGGAGGGGAGGTGGTAGACCATTTAACAAACTAACAGCCTAATATGCTACCTGGCTTTTGACACTATAAGCACTGCATTTAGAAATGTGACTCAAATATAAAAACGTTTCGAAATGGAAGGATCTTTAAGCTATGTTAAATATGGTGACCACTACCTCAAATATACCTAGGATGCTGCAGAATATGCTTATATTGCACAGGATTTAAAAAAACTGATGAACAAACCACACTTACTTTATACTTTTTCATCAGACATTTGAGCAGCTGTAACATCTGCTGTGCTGCTTTCCCCCAAACCTCAAATTTATGCAGATTTTTAGCAAATAAGTAATTTTAATTGCTGTTCCCAGAGAGTTTAAAAAATCGGATTCAGCATGATTGCACATTACCTAACCTACAGTGTTCAATGCTTAAAGTCACACATTTCAAGACCTTTGTTCTCCTTCCTGGGTATTTTCTGCCTTTGGGATATCATTAAATTATACTGCTTAAGTGTTCTCCCCAAGATAATACTGGTGGCCAAATCCTGCTAAAACCCACTATGTACACATGGTATCAAATGGATGACAATTTCTGATCTTGATGAGACTGTACCAGTCTCTACTGCCTGTGTCCTTGGTGGAATTGTCTCATACAATTGCCTTTCCTTATTTTATCTTGCTTTTTCTCCTACAACATTATCAATTGTTTTCTATATTCAGCTAGCATACTCTCCCCTGGGCTCTCTTCATTCATAAACCTTTCAAAATAGTAAAAATAAATTTGATTAATTAATTCACCATTTGTATTCACTGGATCTTGATAATTTTCATGTAATCAAACTCATATTCTCTGTGCATATGCTTTGTAGATACTACTTCCTACAGCATTAAAAAGACACTTATAGCTTTGTATTTCAAGTGTGTCCTTGAGCATCTGGAGGAGAATCTATCTCATTACCCATGTTTGGAGAAGACCCTAATCACAAAGTGTTTTATTTTTAATAGGAGGACTTTCAATATTTAAAGGATGTCTTCAAAACAGAGGTAGAAACTGCAAGTATTTGGGTACCTATGAAAAACATTTGCATAATTCCCATTACACAGACAGGAAAAAAAATTCAGTTTAGCATTTGTGCAAATTCATCTTGAGGATCTCTGTCTTTATTTATTAAAATATAATCTTACGGATTAATATTTATATAATCCTTCAGTGTTTCTTGTGACATACTCTTTTTGAGTTTAATATTTTTCCCAAATCTGAATCTGTGAGCCTTTGTGTGTGTGTGTGGGGGGGGAAGGCAACAGAGGGAGGAGGAAAGACCTCTGCAGTTTTTCCAGATATATCCCTGGATAAACTTTTTTACAGAGAATGAAATCCACTAACAGACAGAGCCCTAAACACACACACACACACACACACAGAGAGAGAGAGAGAGAGAGAGAAGGAGAGGGAGAGAGAAGGAGAGGGAGAGCGCTCTTCCTGTTGATCAGCCAGTGAATTGGATCAAGAAAGGGAGGCAAGTGACTGTAGTGCCACAGAAAAGCTATTAAAAGGATGAGCTATGATCAGTTGGATGTAGGGTTGCCAACTTGACTTACCCCTCGGAGCGGGGGAGCCGAGCTGGCGTCCGGGAGCTCCTTGTGTATGCGCGTGTGCGCGTGCAAAGCGTGCGCGTGCCGCCGCAATGTCACCGGAAGTGACGCACGACGGTGCTGACGTTGGGGGCGTGGCCGAGCTTGTCAGGGGGAAAACCATATGGTTTTCCCCTGGCGAGCTCAGCCACGCCCCCAACGTCAGCAACGTGGCTGCGTCACCTCTGGTGACGCAGCTTTGGGGGCGGGGTTCCCCCGGGGCCCAATTTTGCCGCGGCGGAAATTGGGCCTCGGAAGCGGGGCCCCCGGGCCCATTTGGCAACCCTAGTTGGATGCCCTAAGTTCAAGTCTTGCTGAGTGGCCTTGGACAAGCGGCTATGTCTTGGGCTGTATAAAATTTGGAGGCAGGAATAAAGAACCATCTATTTGCTGAGAGACATTATTGATATGCATTCAAAAAGCATCTCATAAAAATGAGCTGAGCATTGGAAAAAGTGCAGAAGCGGGCAACTAGAATGACAGAGGGGTTGGAGCACTTTTCCTATGAAGAAAGGTTAAAACTCTTGGGGCTCTTTAGCTTGGAGAAACAACGGCTGAGGGGTGACATGATCGAGGTTTACAAGATTATGCATGGGATAAAGCAGGTAGAGAAAGAAGTACTTTTCTCCTTTTCTCACAATACAAGAACTCGTGGGCACTCAATGAAATTGATGAGCAGTCAGGTTAGAACAGACAAAAGGAAGTACTTCTTCACCCAAAGCGTGATTGACACATGGAATTCACTGCCACAGGAGGTGGTGGTGGCTACAAGCCTGGATGGCTTCAAGAGGGAATTAGATAAGCACAAAAAGTGGGACCCCCGATACTCGCGGGGAGAGGAAGTATTTCCCACAGCTCCGTGCCTGCAGAAGCAGGAGAAGCGGCAGCAGGTGAGCCTAGGCTTCTCCCTCCCCCTCCCCCCAGCATTGGCATTGGCATTGAGGCCAGCCCACCGGCCCGTTAAGCTTCCCCCCTCCTTTCCCCCCCAGTGGTGGTGGCGAGGCTGGCCCGCCAAGCTTTCTCCCTCTACCCCCTGAGTGGCAGCGAGGCCTGAATGGCTCACAGCCGCTGGCCCGCCAAGCATTCTCCCCCCCTGGCAGCGGTGAGACAGTTGCCAGGGCATTCTCTGCGCATGCGCAGGGAACACTCTTTTACTCTTGTGGGGATTTAAGTATGCCCCTATAGTTTTAAAAACTTTTTAGATTTTTCTGCACACCTGGGGATTTCCCCAAATGTGCAGGAAAATCTCTTTGCCCCTTAGGTGCCCCCGATGTGCGGATTTAGATATCCGCATGGAGGGGGCGCTTTGTCTATTAGTATATAGACAAGAAGCGGTACCCGCGATACTCGTGGGGGGGAGTATTCCTAAAGGCTCCCAGCCTGCAGAAGCAGATCCGCAGGTAAGCCTTCTCCCCCCCACCGGGCCCTGGCAGCAAGGCCTGAGTGTC
>NW_015159751.1:167637-176250 GCF_001447785.1 Gekko japonicus
CTAAAGAACAGCTGTAATTTTGAGTGATCTCCAGCTCTCACCTGGAGATTGGCCACAATGGTTCCCCAGAAGGGAATGGTTGGTTTGGAGGGTGGAGTCTATGGCTTTGTACCTGTCCGAGGTCCCACGCCTCCTGAAACCTCACCGTCTCCAGGCTCCATCCGTCGCATCTCCAGGAATTTCCCACCTGGAGTTGGCAACCCTATCTCCTTCCCAGCCAATCATCAGCCTACCTTTATTTTCCCCTCACTCTTCAGCTTTCCACACCCCCCACACACCTGCAGCTTCTCCCGTGCTCTGAAGCCCTGACTGCTACGTCACATTGACTGTCATATGGGGGCCACCTCAGCAGCATATAAGGATACAGAGCCTACCATTTTCTCCAGGGGAACTGATCTCTGCCATCTGGAAAGCAGTTGTAATTCTGAGTGATCTCCAGCCCTCACCTGGAGATTGAACACATTTTACCTCAGAACAGTAAACTGTTTAGAATGTTAGAGGCAAAAGCCAATCAAGTCGCATATGCAAATGACCTCTGTGTTCCAAGGCAAAGGCCAATGAGGCTGCATATGCAAATAACCTCTGTGTTCTGACTGGCTATGGGGGGGGGAGAGGAACAGCAAACTGTTTAGAATGTTGGAGGCGAGACTCAAGCAATGCAGCCAGTGGATAGGGACAGATTCTGAGTGACACACCAGGGTGCCAACCAATTCCGGAGCGTGTGGAATGTTCTAGAGAAGTGCCAGCCACCACTATTCGGCTTTTATATATAAGGGAGATGAGAGATTGATCTGATTTCTCCCTTATCTAAAAGCAGGTCTGTGGATGTGATTATGCATGAGTCAATCAATTTATGTGTAAAATTAGGGGTGGGGATAGATGTATACTTTAAAAAATGGCACACGCAGGCAGTGCCACTAGTGCTGTGTGAAAGTTTTAGTTTTCTCCAGGAAAACCTGCCTGCTTTTAAGATGATGGCAGAAAGTAAGGTTGGAAGAAACATGCTGAAAATGAATGAACAGTGCAAGCTCTGTGTTTCTTTCTGTGTGAGAGAACAGAGTTTAGCACGTTTTGCCATTTCTGTTTAAAGTTTTAAAAGCTGAACCTGCATCAGGATCACAGTGAAATTAAAGGAACCCTCTCCCCCACAGTCCTTGTCCACACACATTCATGTGACCACAGTCTAAGGGAGATTTCAGTGGCTGTTAAAACTGGGATGTTTCTTTCCAGAATCTGGCAGGGGAATTCCTTGGATGAGGATTATAATCCTTGCAACTGGTATCCCAACTGAAGGAAAGAAGAGGTAAGACCCAGAAATAAAGGTCTGCATTTTGTTGCAAGTAGACAAGGGAGACATTCTCATATATGGCTGAAACTGGGGAGGGAAGCATCCATTGTGAAAATTTCATCATAATGGGAAGGAAGAAAAGTTACAGGTGGAAACATACTTGGACCACCACTTCTTGCATGTTCCTGTGTGGCAAGTCTGATCTTTTCAGCATGGTCTCTTATCAGCAGGGCCGGCCCCAGCTTATTTTGCACCCTAGGCGAGGATCCCTTCTGGCGCCCCCCCCCCCCCTGTGCGCCCACCAATTTTCAAAAATAAATGCATTTTAGGAAGAATGAAAAACACAAATAATCAAGAAACTCCCAGAGTATGAGGCCGGGTTCAGTTTGGTGCCCCTAAGGGCCGTCCTGCTCTAGGAGACTGCCTAGTTTGCCTAGTGAGTGAGCCGGTCCTGTTTATCAGCACTCCCTCCCCCCTCCCCCCCCCGTTGACCATGGCATATTTTACCACAGTCCAGGCTTGAGATTTTCACTGGCCACCCTATGCCTTGGAAGAGGTCAAGTGGTGTCCTACAGTTACGATTTTCTGGTGAGGCTGCAAAACAGCATTGTTCTGGAGAGCTGTTGGGGCAGTCTGAGCCCAGGCAAAGGAGGAATACCATGCTGGTTGGTACATACATTGTTTTTAGGTTCCCCCCCCCCACATGTGCTGTTTTAATGTCTTGTTTTATCAAATTGTTTCTATATTCTTGTTTGGTCCTGGGAGAAAGGTGGGTATTTAAATATTTTAAATAAATAAATGAAAGAAACCAGTCATAAAAGCTACCAAATCAATTAATCATCTTAAACATGTGTCATAAGGATACTAAGCTATCAGAAAATTCTGATTGAACAAAACAGGAAGAACCCAAATAAAGTTCCTGTGCATGCCCCAATAGACATTTTGTGGGTGGGGCTGCAAGAAGATCAGTGTTGGGCCAGGTTTTGCTTGGCCTGAGGGAGAGGACAATCAAGAATTAGGTCTTTATTTTCATTAAGAAAAGTAATGGAATATTCTGCTCACATCATTACTTTCTTTGTAAGATGACTAGCAGAAAGAAAGGTTAGAATTCCCTTCTAAGGACCATCTTCCTGTTCTCTTGTGACCTATCTGTGACAGTAGGCCAGGGATGGCTGAGTGACTCACCATTATAGCTGGGGATTAACAGCTACATATTAGACTCTAATCAGCTTCCACAGCAAATGACCTATATATACTGGCTATGGGTGCAGTCACTTGCTATTTTATAATGAGTACCTTCATCTCTACAATACATCACAGAGAGACTTTGGAGATAACACTGATAATCCTGTGATTTAGAATGTCAGATAGGAAATAAGGTTATTTAGTTGAGCCCTTTCCTGTTTGGAATATTCATTATTTCCTCTGCATCTCTTAGCTTTTTTGTAACTGAAGGCAAATGAGAAAAGATAACGAATGCACCTGAGAATAAAGAGCACCTATATCATAGTTATTGTGTTTGCATTTATTGGTAGGTTTCTTTCTGTAATCTTTCATTTTGTTAACATGTAGAAGCTACTCCTTAATCTGGGTCAACAGCAGTTTAGCACCTTGTATGTCCTTCTTGTTGTGCAGACTGACTTAAAACTTTGATACAGACTTTCACAACTGTCAAATAATTTTGACATTTCATTGGGCCCTATCATACGTTCTCAGGCCATGGCAACTGTAGTTCTTGCCTATCAGTTTATATGCTGATTTTTAATATTGTTTCCATGGCTGAGGTGGTTGTTATACTGACCAGAGGAGGAGGTCTGGCTTTTGTATTTTTAATAGTTTGATGCAAGAATAATCTATGCATGTGTCTAGGGTTGCCAGGTCCCCTCAAAGTCCCCAGCAGGGGACTTTGGGGGGCATTACTTGAGGGGTGGGGAGTCCCTAACTTGATGACATCACACAGAAGTGACATCACTTTGGGGAGTGGTGCTCCCACCTCTCCACAGCAGTGTTTAAAATAATTCTTTAAATGTTGCCGGGCAGAGGTGGGGGGCGGGAGACCACACACACCTACATTCCAATCCCCGAATTTAGGGCTTAGGGTGGAGGCACGTGGACCCTGCCTCTCCCCAACAGCGTTTAAAGGAAGTCTTTAAACACTGTTGGGAAGAGGTGGGGAGGAGGACGGGCGGTCACTCTTGGGGGGGGGGCTTTGGGAAGGAGCCCCTCCAAATTGGGCAACCCCCGCCAAACCAGGGGGTCTGGCAACTCTACATGTGTCACTTCCCTTCTCCTGCATAAGCTTTTCTGTGAAGATTTCCTGCTCTTTACATCTATTGAGCCTAAGAACTCAGGGATCCTTTTCCACTGGTCCCCTTAGTGGATGTGTGACTGCCACTTGGCATGCTGGTGTGACTGGACAGCTGTGGTTGTGATAAAAAAATCCCATCTGCACAGTCAGTTGTTATGTGTGAGTTGACCATTGTACACACTCTTGACCAAGAAGAGAGGTGAGGCCTCAGGCTGGTGCTCAAGGATGATTCTGTATTGGCTTTTCCCTCTGTTGTCTTACCAAACCCACCTTGGAACAGAAATTCCCCTCTGCATTGCTGCTTTCACTTTCTTTGATCAGGGGGTTTTATGGTACTTTCTGCATAGATTTATGCAGGGGTCATTTCCTGCGGGAGCGCACAGGAGCGAAGCTCCGGCAGTAAGGAGCCCGGGGGGGGACATGCAATGAGCCCTGCTCCCTGCTCCCAGCAGCCCTCGGGCCACGAGGAGCAAGAAGCAGCCAGGTAAATTGCAGAGCCCCCCCCCGGCCTGCCTTCAGGTACAAGCTCTCCCTCCTCTGTGAGGGCAGATCTGCGCATTCCCCCCCTCCAATAGCTAACAATCCAAAACAATCCAGTGGAGCCTGAGTGGTGGGTGTTGCCTTCTGACACACTTCCAGTGGTGTCAGGGGGTGTGGCATATGCAAATAAGTTATGCGAATAAGTTATGCTAATGAGCTCCTGCACCTCTTTTTCTACAAAATGACCCCTGGATTTATGGCAGTTCAGGGGTGACTTTGCAGTCAGTATGGCATTGCCCCGGGGTATTTGAATGTGGTTTTGAGCTGCACCTTTCCCTCAGTGTTGAGAAAATGTGGAACAAATGCCAGATGCAGAATCACCCAAAGGGTAATATTTTTCTAAAACATTATCCAGGATTGGGATGACAGGCCAGTCAGCCCTCCCTAAAAGTGTCCTTTTCCTCTGTAACTAAATAGGGACAAACGAGACATTACAGTTTTTCATGGGTTGAGTCTGGGTTCCCATCCTAACTTTCAGGCTGTAAGTCTCATGTCATATTTCTGGGCTCTCCTTTCTAGTGTGCTGGGCCTCAATTCATATACAGAACATGGTGCTGGGGAAGAATGAGTTTCAATCTCACACATACACCCTGTTATGACAGACTACATGTGCAGACCCCCCAACAGGGCAAACAGTGCCTTCTGGGATTGTTTCAGGTCAGAAAATGGGAGAAGGCCAGTTTGGTGTAGTGGTTAAGTGGGCAGACTCTAATCTGGGAGAACCGGGTTTGATTCCCCACTCCTCCACTTGCACCTGCTGGATGACCTTGGGCAAGCTATAGTTCTGTCAGAGCTGTTCTCTCAAGGACAGTTCTGGAAAGAGCTCTCTCATTCCCGCCTACCTCACAGGGTGTCTGTTGTGGGGAGGGGAAGGGAAAGGAGTTTTTAAGCCGCTCTAAGACTCTGAGTGACGGGCAGGGTATAAATCCAATCTCTCCTTCTTTTTTTAAGAATCTTTTCAAAAATTACACTTAAAATTATGTTGCTTTGTTTATAAAGTCCTTTATTTTAAAAAAATGGAATGCCACATAAGCTGGCAACACAGTAATGGCTATTAAGGCTACCAGTGCATTTTCCCATTTAAGGAAAGATTGGATAACATCCTAGTGTTGTAGACACACTGAAACTAATGAAAGTTTTCAGGGAGACTAAATAAATAAACTTGGGACAGGACAAGACAATCAGATTTTGCACATTAAAATAATTTATTCTTCTATAATGCAGATGCAATTATAATCTTACCATTGGAAATATATAGGAAATTATTCCACTTATCAAAACACAAACAAAACAGCCAATTTTCCTTTTAGAGCATGAGAAATATGTTAATTTCCCCCCCTCTAATGATAGCAGAATGTGCAATCAGCAGGCAAGTAATCTGCTTTTTTTTTTTAAGGCAAACCCATGTATTAACTTAATGGATTCCAAATATTTACTTCAAGGAGCAAGCTGCAAGCCTTTTAAATACTTTATGAGAAGGATTCTTCCTTGAGCCATTACTTTTGGTAGCACCCATTTAGAAAAGACTTTAAAAAGCAGCTTTGTATGTGCAGCATCCATTACTTTTATTTAATAATTTACAGTGAAAGTAGGATAAGATCTCACTCTCTTTTTCTATGAAGTTAGCTATTTTTTGGCAATGGTATAACTTCTCTGCTTTTTAGCCACTGCCGTGAGCATCATTTAATTTGTTTTCCTGTCCCCATTTACTATAGGATGGTCCAATGCTCTGAATCTGAACATATCAAAGACCATTTGCCGTACTTAACAGAGGACACACACAGAGCCAAGTTTCACCATTTTTCAATTTTATGTTATTTAAAATATTTTTGTCGCCTTTTAGCCTAACTTACAGTCTTCGAAGCAGATGACAATAAAAATATTAAAACAAGCTTTCAAAATACACACACTCATAAAACAATTAAAACAACAATTAACAAAACATGTAAACAGGAAGGAGCATCAGTGAGGGAATGGCACAAAAAAAGTCTGCCTGCTGCCAGGAGACAGTGATACAGGAGGACAAACATGGGCATAGCCAGAAAAATTTGGTTGGTGAAGCAGGGACTGGAGCGCTGGGGCAGGGGAGCAGGGAACTTAATTAGATGAAGTAATAATAGCTCATCCCCCCCACCATTCCACTGAGTCCACGTCATCACAATGCATACCTTGCTACAATTCAGGAGAAAAAGAATTAAAAGAGACAGAAAAATAACTCCAGAGAGAAAAAAGGAAAGTAACCCCGAGTCTCCCCTCCTCACCCTACAGAGCCCGGTCATGTCAGAGGGAAGTTGTTCCTCGACACAATCAAGCCTGGCTCCTACCTCGTGTAACTCCTTCCTTGCCTGGGTTGCATTTCACACGCAGCATTCTAAGTGCCCCTTGGCCAGAAAGGTGGTTGGAGCCCAGCAGCCAGCTCTGCCCTCCTTGACCCAGCTCCCCCTCTTTAAATAGGCATGAGTTCAGAGGTGCCTACTGGGGTTCAGCTGCCTGCTGCCACCACCAAGCAAACCAAGACAAATTGAGGATTTTTGAAAGCGTTCATAGTGTGTGTGATTCACAGACTAGTCAACATGGGATGGGAATGGTAAACAAATGTGAAGGGAGGGCAGAGCTGGCGAGGTCATGTGTGCCAGGACCAGCTAATCAGGACAACAGGCTAAGGCTACTAGGCAGGAATGAGGAAGTGAAATCAGGAACATTGGCTAATGTAAATCAGGCTGGCTGGTGAGTTCATGTGTGGCAGGATGACTGGCTAATCAGGACAACAGGGTAAGGCTAGGTAGGAATGAGGAGGTGAAATTGGGAATGTCGGCTGGGCTAATGTGAATCAAGCTGTGGGCTGTGGGCAGGGTGCAGTGCAACTTGCTAATTTAAAATGCCAAAGTAAATATATTTTAAAAAATGTTTCTGGGAGTGGGACTTGTGGGGCATGGCTGATGAGTAAGGGGGCATGGCCCCGAGATGCCCCACCGTAGCTATGCCCCTGGGGACAAATGAATCTCCCTGGAGAGGGAATTCAATAATTCTGGTGCCACCCACAAGAAAAACCTTTCTCAAGTTGCCACCCATTTCATTTCAGATGTGAGGGAACCTGAAGCAGGGCCCTTAAAGGTGACTGTAGAGGTCAGGTAGATTCATGTGGGAACAGGTGGTCCTTAAGGTATGCTGGCCTCCTTGAATGGAGCCTGGCAGCCAGCTGGGAGCTGGTGTAGATTTTAAAAAAAGGAAAAATATGCTCCCTATGACCCACTCTGGTCAGCATTCTGGCTGTAGGATTCTGTACCTATTGTAGCTTCTGGACACTCTTCAAGGGCAGCCCAACATAGAGTGCATTGCAGTAGTCTAATCTAGATTTGACCAGAGTTTACCTTACAGTGGCAAGACCTTGTTCAGGAAAGGCTGCACCAGGCTCACCAGCCAAAGCTGGTAAAAGCTTCTCCTTGCCACTGCCACTATCTGCTTACTTAGCAGAAGGCCTCATTATGTTATTATTTTTCCACTAAGAAAAATATTTTTCTTACATTGCATTGTGTATATATTTATTTTGAGAGAACACAAATTTATGAAGAAACAGTGATATCCAGTGAACGTAACCAAAATCTCACTAAAGCTATATTTTAAATGATGCCTCTATGTACCATAATTTGTATCACGAGTTGGGAAGTTTATATAGAGCTTAGTCAGATTTCTAAAAGTTATATTTTAATCTGATCATGAGGAATTCATGATCTTTTGTATTATGAAGTCATAACTTAATCCTTCATTTGAAATTTCAAATCAGGCAGTTATATCCGGTTTACTTATCTCCAACAAATTAGCAAAATAATCAGTGAAAAAATGCTGTATTTATTATTTAAGAACATAAGAGACACCAATGTTGGATCAGGCCAAAGGCCCATCCAGTCCAACACTCTGTGTCACGCAGTGGCCAGAAATACCAGGTGCCATCAGGAGGTCCAGCAGTGGGGCCAGGACACTAGAAGCCCCTCCCACTGTTGCCCCCCCCAAGCACCAAGAATACAGAGCATCCCTTGCCCCAGTTGTTGTTGTTCAGTCGCACAGTCGAGTCCTTGCCCCAGAGCCCCTATCTATACCTTGTGGCTAATAGCCACTGATGGACCTCTGCTCCATATGCTTATCTAATTCCCTTTTGAAGCCGTCCATGCTTGTAGCCGCCACCACTTCCTGTGGCAGTGAATTCCATGTGTGAATCACTCTTTGGGTGAAGAAGTACTTCCTTTTATCTGTTTATTTATTTATTTAATTAATTTATATCCCACCCTCCCCGCCTCGGCATACTCATGGCGGCTCACAGAAAACACACATGCAGGCTTCCGGTTTGGCTAAGATGGAGGACTGGAGGACTGAAGCGTTTCGCTATCGTGCGAAGCGGGCGACGGCCACTTTTGACAGTTTGGGCACCATATAGCCCAACGCATCACTCCCCAGCGAGGGGGGGGGACAAGCAGGCAGC
>NW_015159751.1:176634-176887 GCF_001447785.1 Gekko japonicus
AGATCGGGACGTGTGCGCAACGGCAAAATCGAAACTTACGAACAATATCGTGGGAAGAGCAGGCTTGTGTAACAAAGAAAGAGGTCCGTGTGAAACAGCCAGGAAGTTGAATTCCTAGACGGGCATTAGCGAAAGGAAAACAGTGGAATCCTTAAAGGTGCCGGACCGGAAGTGAGTTTTATGCGGAAGGAAGGGCCTGCAAAGTACCAATCTGACCTACTCTACACGAAATTACCATAGAGAAGTTGCGCCC
>NW_015159751.1:180373-190998 GCF_001447785.1 Gekko japonicus
AGTTTTTTTAAACTTCACTTGGTGAGAAAAGCTTTGTATATGGTATGGACGAGATATAAGAAATACCAGAGTGACTTAAGACCATTGTGGATTGTACCAGTAGAAGTGTTGATATCTTACTCAAGACAGCGAGGTAAAGACTGGTTGCCATATAGAGACTTAATTAAAAAAGAGGGAACAGAATGGGTAATGAAAAAGCAGAATGAAATTGAATATGAATATGAGTGGTTGAAATATATGCAGATCTATGATCTTTTTAGATCAGACAAAAAAAATTATGGTTTTAGAGATGAAAAAAATGAGATGGAAAATGTATGGGAGAGTGGAGGGGGAAAAATATCTCTAAAATGTATAAGGTATTGTTAAAATGGTATACAGAAGATGAAAAAGTTAAAGAACAAATGATAAAATGGGCTATAAATATGAATAAGGAAGTGTCTATGGAAACTTGGGAGTATTTGTGGAAGAATTCTATTAAGATATCGCCTTGTACCAATGTAAGAGAGAATGGTTATAAAATGATGTATAGGTGGTACATGACGCCTCAGAAAATTGCAAATATGAACCAAAATATGTCAAATAAGTGTTGGAAGTGTAAGAGTCATGAGGGCTCATTTTACCATATGTGGTGGACTTGTGAGAAAGCTGTAGACTTTTGGACAAAAGTCCACAATGAAATGCAAAAAATTTTGAAATGTTCTTTTAAGAAAGCTCCAGAAATTCTGCTTTTGGGACTTAAAATGGAAGAAGTTAATACGACTAAAAAGACATTACTCTGGTACCTGATAGTAACAGCAAGAATGATTTATGCCCAATTTTGGAAGACAGAGAAGGTACCAGAGATCGATGAATGGATACAAAAAGTTCTGTTCATGGCACAAATGGACAAAATTACAAAAAAATTGAACAATAAAGAAGATGATGTGTTCTTTGAGGAATGGAGTGACTTTAAAATTTATCTGGAAAAGAACTGGGATGTGAAACAAAACTTAATATGTTTAGATCAATATTAAGACAAATGATGTTATCTGGAGATTGTAATTGTTATGATATAAAAAATGATATAACTAAATGATGTATAAAATGGGTGGGAGGAAGCATTGCGGGAAGCCACAGAAGGGAGGGGAGGAAAGGGGAAGAGGGTAAACAATGGAAAACGTGAAAATGTTTAAATTTTAAATGGTGAATTTCCTATGAAAATAAAAAATTTTGTTTACCAAAAAAAAAAGAAAACACACATGCACACATTTAAAACAACGGAATAGTTAAAACACAGTATTTAAATAGGCAAAATCACAACATATAAAACCATATGAGTGCATGTAAACACAGATGTCACTAAATACTGGTAAGTATTAATAAGTGATGGGGGTATACTCTCAGCTTCCAAATGGTCATTTCTACCACAGTCTGGATTCCCACCAGGCTGTTGATTATTGAGTCGGTGCTGATGTTGGGGCCAGGGCCATAATATTAGGTGGCGGCACCGTAGTCAAAAGCCTGGTGGAAGACCTGTGGAGCTGTAACAGGTCCCGCAGGGCCCTGATGTCATCCAGGAGCTCATTCCACCAGTACAGGTCTGCCATAGAGAAGGCCCTGGCCCTCGTTACCGGTAGCCTGGCTTCTTTAGGGCCTGGAAGGGCCAAACAGTTTTGGGAGTCCAATCTTAGTGCTCTCTGGGGGACATGTGGGGAAAGGCAGTCCCTTAGGTAGATAAGTCCCTGACCATATAGGGCTTTAAAGGTAAGAACCAGCACCTTGAACCGAATCCGATATGCTATAGGCAGCCAGTGTAGTGCTTTAGGGCAGGCTGGATGTGCTCCCGCATGGGGAGATGCAGCAACAGCCTCGCCGCTGCATTCTACACCAGCTACAGCTTCCGGATTTGGGACAAGGGCAGCCCCATGTAGAGAGCATTACAGTAATACAATCTCGAGGTGACCATTGCATGGATCACTGTTGCCAGGTCATTGCGTTCAAGGAAGGGAACCAGCTGCTTAATCAGCCGCAGATGGTAAAGGGCAGACTTCGCAGTGGCTGCTACCTGGGCCTCCGTCATTAAGGAGCCCTCCAGGAGCACTCCCAGGCTCCTAACCTCTGACGCTGGCACCAACGGTGCCCCATCAAAAGTCAGGAGTGGGATCCCTTACCTTGGCCTGCTCCGTCTCAGGCACAGGACCTTCATCTTCGTCGGATTCAATTTCAGTCAATTCAGACTAAGCCAACCAGCCACAGCTTTCAACGCCAGGTCCAGATCTCCCAGACTAGAGTCTGACTAGCCGTCCAACAACAGATAGAGCTGGGTGTCATCCGCATATTGGTGACAACCGAGTCCGTGACTCCTGCCAATCTGGGCAAGGGGGCGCATATAGATGCTGAATAACATTGGGGAAAGCACTGCACCTTGGGGCACTCCACAGGGTAGTGGGTGCCTTCCGGATAGCTGCTCCCCAACAACCACCCTTTGTCCCTGACCCTGAAGGAACGAGGAGAGCCACAGCAAGGCAAACCCCTGAATCCCAGTGTTGGTGAGGCAGTAGATCAGTAGTTCATGGTCGACTGTGTCAAATGCCACTGACAGGTCTAACAACAACAACAACACTGCCATACCACCTCAATCCAGATGCCTCCGGAGATCGTCTGTGAGGGCGACCAGGACCATCTCTGTCCCGTGGCCTTGTCGGAAATCAGACTGGAAGGGATCTAATGCGGAGGTGTCATCCAAAAAACCCTGCAGCTGAATCACCATCACCCTCTCAATTAATTTGCCCGAATAGGGCAAATTGGATACCGGCCGGTAGTTAGCCAATTTGGCCGGATCTAAGGATTTTTTTTTAGGAGAGGGCGGACCACCACTTCCTTTAGGGCACTAGGAAACAGTCCCTCAGTAAGGGACTTGTTAATAATCTCCCTTCTTTTGGGATTAAAAATGGAAGAAATCAATACGACTAAAAAGACCTTATTCTGGTACTTAATTACAACTGCGAGAATGATTTATGCTCAATTTTGGAAAACAGAGAAAGTACCAGAAATTGAAGACTGGATACAAAAAGTTCTGTTCATGGCAGAAATGGATAAAATTATGAAAAAGTTGAATAACAAAGAAGATGACGTGTTTTTTGAAGAATGGAGTGACTTTAAAATATATCTGGAAAAGAACTGGGATGTGAAGCAAAATTTAATATGTTTAGAGCAATATTAAGCCAAATGATGTTATCTTAAGATTGTAATCATAAGAAAATGATATAACTGATGATGTAAAGTAATGTGGAGTAGGGGGGGAAGCATTGCGGGAAGCCACTGGAGGGAGGGGAGGAAATGGGAATGGGGTAGACAATGGAAAGGATGAAATGGTTGATTTCTATATGTTGAATTCCTAAGAAAAATAAAAATTTGTTTACCAAAAAAAAACAAAAAAAAAATAATCTCCCTTAGTGCGCCTTGTAACCCCTCATGGCCAGCTTTAATTAGCCATGATGGGCACGGATCAAGGCTGCAGGTGGTCGGGTGAACAGTTGAGAGTAATTTGTCAACCTCCTCTAGGCTGAGTGGACTGAAATAATCCAGAACTTGACAAGAAGACGAGCATGGAGCCTCGAGTTCTGTCACTGTCTCAACTGTCCCGGGGAGGTCATGGCAGAGCGACAAGACTTTATCTGTGAAATAGCTCGCAAAAGCCTCACAGCCGATTTCCAATTCCTCATCATTTGGTCTGCCCTCTGGCAGAGTAGTAATAGACTGTATTGTTCTAAATAATTGGGCTGGGCAAGAGCTTACAGATGCAATTGTGGCTGCATAATTAAGTGATACAGTCATACAACCAGTCACAAGATGGATCCAAACGGCATGTGATGGCATAACTGATCTGTAAAAAAGAGCCATGGGGGGACCAATATGGACCATAGTCATGGTTGTGGGGAATGGAACACTGCCATTTCCTGGAAATTTCCCTTCTCAGGTGCATTACAATTCAGGAGGAGAAAAAGACAGGCACAACAGAGGTACCTGTCCTTTTCCATTACTGGATTTTAAAGCAATCCAAGAAAGTTATATCAGAAAAATGACAACTATTACTCTCAACTGAAGCCTTAATGTTGGTAACATAAAAATGGACTAGCATTATATGGGTCTGGAGGACCTGAAAGTAGGGCTGCCAAGTGGGGGCGGGTGGCGGGTAAACCCCCGCTTCAGAGGCCCGATTTCCGCTGCTGTGGAATCGGGTTCTGGAGGGAACTCCGCCCCCTGAAGCGCAGCGTGGCTGCGTCACCAGAGGTGACGCCACCACATCAATCACGTTTGGGGCATGGCCCCGATCGTTGGAGAGAAAACTCTATGGTTTTCCCTCCGACGATTGGGGCCACGCCTTCAACGTGATTGACGTCGCACGTCACTTCTGGTGATGTGCTGGCAGTGCGCGCACACACACATCGAAGAACGGCTCCTGGAGCCCGGCGAGGCTCCCCCGCCAGTAAGACATTTTGACTTGGCAACCCTACCTGAGAGGGCATTTCCAATGGAGAAATAGCACAGTAGGAGTCTACTGGGCAGTTTATCCACCATTCCCCAGCACTGCAGCTGTATTCAGCCACCTGAAGTTAGTTTTGAGCTCAGTTACATGGGATCTATAGATGGCTCACCAGCATCCCATGTAATTTAATTCACAATTGTTTGAAAGAGGCCACTATGTGACATAATTGGTGATTTCCATGTGACCCAAGGCAGCACCTGATTCCCCCACCAGGAGAGCTGTGAGTGACTGGACAAAAAGGCTCTGCCTGAAGAAGCTGAAGGAGGCAGGGATGCCAGCAGTCCAGGGAGTGGGGGTAAGCCTGTCAAATGTGGGTACAGGAGCATGGAGAAGGCTGGAGGCAGCTGTCATAGCAGGCCAGATGTGGCTGCTCCAGGGATGGGTGATGTCACTGTCTGGTGTTGGCTTTCTGAAGGTCTCAGCAGCTGGGACAGCCTGCAGGAGCATACAAGGAAGCTGCAGTGGCAGCCAGGGAGGTGGCAAGGGATCTCACCAGCCTGGTAGTTGCCACTGCAGCTAGAGAAGTGGCAGGAGGCCTGATCAGCCCAGCATTGGACCGCAAGGGTGAAGGCCTGTGCCAGGATCAATCCCAGGTGAGAAAGTGGAGGAGTAAGGTTGCCTGCCCCCAGGTCCCAGCAGGGGTTCCCCCACTTTTGGAGGCTCCAATCTGCCACCGTCCAGCTGGCCGGTGGGAGAAACCCCATTTCCAAACAGTGATGTCGCCATTGACATCCTGTGACAATGATGTTACCCGGAAATGACATTGTGTTGCTAACATCGGGGGGTGACACTCTAATTTTTGGGCAAGCAAGCTTTATGGTTTTGAAGGCAAAAACCCCATAGAGGTTTCGTGCACAGGACAGAAGATCCCGGAAAGGACCTGGGAGCCCCCCGTTGGATGAAAGGTGTAGGACCTGGCAATCCTATGGAGGAGGTGGGGAACTTGCATCTTTAAGCCCTTGGAAGGGGAATGGAAGATGGGCAGTCCTGAGAGTAGGTGCTTGCCCACCTCCTTTTATTATTTCCAGGGAGAAGTGGTGCCGGGCTGGATTGGACCACAAGCCAGGGGAGTAGGGCTAAGGGTCACACAAAAGGGAAGGTGCCATGCCAGGCCTGAGAGAAATGTTGGGCTGAGCACATGGGACTAAAGAGAGAGAGAAAATGTGAGCTAGCTTGGGGAATGGAAGAGGAGCAGAATGCATGAACCCCCTCTCCTTCCCATTCTGAGGCCGGCAGAGGAACCTGCCCATTCCCAATCAAGGTGGCAGAAGGTGAGCAGGTTGGGCTGATGCAGGGAGAACCTCACACCATGTGATTCCATATAAATTTAATTAGTGGAAGACACTTGGATAAAACTATGGTTGCCAAATCAGTATGAAAAAACCCCAACCTTTAAAAAACATTTTGCTTTGGGGCCAGTTGCAATAAAATCAAGCAACAAGACTTTAGGTAATCAGAAAAGTTTTGTATTGAGTTAACCACCTGGGCCTGCTGCTACCTCTGGAATCTATCACATACCCCATTCAGTTATCACAACTAGCAGATATCATAAATCTTTTAAAGTCCATCTGAATGAACAGCCATCAACACATTGCATTGTAGTGAGCTGTACAAGTCAAGTACCCACTTCTAGTTGATGCAATGATTCAGACAGGGAAAGGGGGCACAACATCTGCCAGTGTTTGACCACATGGATTACCCAAATTTGAGAAAAATGTGTGCCTATACCTGGTATCTGCTGCCTGTGGTGTGAGCAGAGATATGTGATTTTTTCATTTTTCTCTATGTTTCTATTTATGAAATATTGATGTTAGTATTCAGTTTTACAAATTGTTATTTGGAAACAAGGCACTGGATCCAGTGATGTGCAAATGGAAAAAGAAATTTACTTAGCTCAGTGCTGCTTGTGGAAGGATCTCTTGTAACTTTTCCCACGCCCATCCTAGTTTGCTGGTATACATAATGATGTACACACACATGAGATTGGGCAGTAGCCTTCTCCCATATCGTAATTCTGGGAGCCATTTTGAGAATGAAGAAGCTACTAAACTCACTTTCCAAAAACCTGTACATGGATTATACAACATCTTACAAAAGCAGAAATGCAAAAAGGGATACAATAAATTTGACCAAGCTCAAGCAGCTACTGTGATCTTTTCCTTGCATTTCCACTTGTGCAAGAGCTCTACCACAAGGTAAAACTGTGTCCTGGATCTTGATCTATGCAACAAGAACATACAAAGTCTAATTATTTGGAAAATATTTCCCCCCCCATTTCCCCCCCCCATTTCCCCCCCAAGTGCTTTCAAACCAAAGAAACCTTAAGTTAACAGAAGAACTTTAGAGCTGGGTCAGAAGAGGGTTTTTGAAGTTCTGAAATTCATCAACATATTTACCTTTACAGTTTATTTGAATTGAAAAGAACTGATTTAATGCAATCTGGCAAGGCAAGCTATAACATTGTCTGAACTATAACTAAAGCACATTTTTTCTCTTATTTCAGGCTATTGGCGTTAATGGTGTCCCAAGGAAAGATTCTTAAAGGAAATGATATGAATCAGATTACTCCCAATACAATACCCAATCAACTAAACAAATATATGGGGAAGAAATTTGACTCTCCACACACATGAACAAAAAGAGTGCTGATTTCAAAATGTGCAAGTTTGTCTTATTTTTTTAAAAAGGTAAAATACACAATAGCACAATAATGGATAATTAATCTTGTTCACTGAACTGTATTGAATTTTCTGATCACTTCTTTTATAAGAATTGTATCTGTATACCCAATCTGCATAGTATGAGACAAGAGAATGGGAGAGAGGGAGAGAGCAAGGATGCTGTTGTTTTCAACAATGTCAAAAAAGGCCAAATGTTATGACGTGTTTTAATACAAAGCCCATGTAGCCACAGTGGGGCAGTCAAAGGCCATAAATGACATCAGTTCCTTGTCAATACAAAGATACAGAGTTCCATGGCAAAATATTTAACATTTAGACAAGCAGATTTCCAGATGGAACCAGTATAAAGGTCATATCAGTATGTACAAATCTGTGAATTGTGCATCAGGCTCATCTGAAGAAAATTAATCTTAAACCTAAAGACCACAATCTAATACAGTGACAGACCCACTTATTCCTATTATGTTTTTATCCCACCCTTCCTCCAAGAAGCTCAAGGGTCTTCCTTTCTCTATATCATAGTCGATATACCTGTCAGATATATCAACTATTTATCTAGTAGTGAAATCTGCTCCTCATCTGCAGATAACTAAATCCATGGATTGAGGCTCCACTGTTACTTAACAGATTTTTCTCCAAACTCGTAGGATCCCCAGGTTTTCAGAAAAACCTGAAATGTTAAAAAAAAGTACACTGGAGGTTTTAAATTCCCCACAAATTTAAAAAAAGGGCAGACCAATTCACTTACCTGGGCAGCTGATGATGGCCACCTGAAGGAGCCACTCCAGGCCTGGCTCGGGCAAATGCTAGCAGAGGCTCCACACCTGGCTGTGGTGGTGGAGCATGTCGGGAACCTCTCTGAGCCTGGTCATGGTGGCGGATGTCAGGAACTTCTCTGGGCACAGCTGTGGCAGACACTGGGAGGCTCACCAGTCTCAGCCGCAGTGTTGATTTCTGGGAGGCTCTCCAGATCTGGCCACAGTGGTACCAGTGTCTGGGAGGCTCTCTGGACTTTGCCCTGGTGGCACTGGCATCTGGGAGGCTCTCTGGGCCTGGCTGTGTAGCACAGATGTCCGGGAGGCTCTCCAGGCCTGGCCACAATGGTGTCTGGGAGGCTCCCCATGCTCAGCTATGGCAGTGCAGTGACTAGGAGACCCAGAGCAGCTCCCAGACTCTGCTGCTGCTGCAGTCAGGCTTGGAGGCCTTGATCTATACCTGGCTCGGTGATAGGTGAGCTGCTCTTGACCCAGAACAGCTTTCTGACCCTGCAGCTACTGCGATTGGTAAGGTAAGGAGGAAGGAGAGAGAGAGATGGGGTAAAAGAGAGAGAAGAGGAGGGAGAGAAAGGGGGAAAAGAGAGGAAGTAGGTTGACAGAGAAGGGGAGGGATAGATTGATGGAGAAGTGGTGGGGGGGCAAAGGCTGGTTTGTTGCTGACTGAGGAGGGTCTGTTTGCCTGCCCCACCCTCTGCTGTTGCTGCTGAGAAGAGGGGGCTGTGAGCCTCTGAACTCTAAGGCTCCTCCTTGTGAGAGGCACAAACCAAAGGGCTCTTGGCCTCTGCCTCTTAGTCTGGGGATCGGGCCTGGGGACCCGGTAAGAAGCTAGGAAGTTGTACATTTTTTAGTAGATGGTTCTGCTGGGAGGAGCTTCTGCTTGAGTGGAGTGAGTCAGCTGCCTGCTATTGTCTAACTCTGGGGGGGGGAAGCAGTAGTAAAGCGCAGCTCATTAGCTCATTAGACAGTTGAACCCTGAGGCTTGCTGACGGTGCTTTGAACAGGGGAGTTAAGTTTGGGAGTATAACATGGGAGTTTGAGGGGGAGCAGGAGAGAATCCCTCTGTGTTTTCTGAGAACAGTCTTGTAAGCGCCACATCATCAAGGAGGGTGGTGTGCTGCTATATCCTTCCTGTAATGGAAATCTGCACTAGGTCAGATAAGCACCCTATTTCACACAAGGATACCTTTAAATGACTAATCAGTTTTGAAGGTAGAAAACCAGCAGGGGAGCAGGGGAGCAGGGGCTAGCCAGTGTCTTGCAGAGAGTAAAACGTGTTACTCTCTACCCACTGGGTGAAAATCATGGATGTGCATGCATCGTGGTTCTCAGGGAGCAGGTTTGTTCCCCTGAGGCAAGGGTTGCCAACAAGAAGAAGCTGACGAAGAAAGAGATGTTTGGGGAAGCTTCAGTCTGAGGGAAGCTTAGCCAATTATTATATGCTGTAGACCCAGTCACATTAGGCTTGCTATAGGAGCTCCCCAGTCACCAGAATCTAAGCGCGGTAGCGTACATCAAAATTTGTATAAGAACTAGCATTTTGAAATATGGCTTACAGCACTTCATGCTAATGAAAAAATAATTACAGAATGACAAACCTGATGAAGGACACGCAAATGGATAGGGTACTAGAACTCCGCCGTTTGTCTGCAACTAGTAACTGTATTACTTTGTATGTACTGCTAAGCTTTATATCGTATATTGTAGTGTTATTGTTGTAATCTTGTTAATAATTGAATTCTACACATTGCATATAAAAACTAACAAATATTGTTTAATTGTACACAGTGATTTACTGTTTTACTGGCTATTATACACCGTGGTCCTGTTTGTTGTAATATATCCACGAAATTAATGGCAAAACATTGAATATCAATGTCAGCAGAATTAAGGCTACTTTTTAAAAAATTAACCAACCAATCTACCGCACATGATTGTGCAATAGAAATTCAGCAATATTTATCATCTAACACTGAATTTACTAAAATAATGTTATCAAACAAAAACCACAGAGGATCCAAATCACATCATTCTTAGTCAAAGAATTATTATCATAGCCTATTTTTGTGAATAAATCAGTGCATCCTATTTTCAAATTTATATATATTTTAAAATATCTGGCATTTAGGCAAAGAGTGACAATAATTATAGGCAAGAAATTAGGTTCACCCTTTAAAGCAGCCATTTTCTCCAGGGGAACTGATCTTGGTCATCTGGAGCTCAATTGTAATAGTGGGAGATCTCCAGGTGTTACCTGGAGGTTGGCAACCTTACTGATTTTGCATGCTACTATTGATTAGGTTTTCATGGATTTCCATGTAAAGGAATCATGTTATCCTCCATTTAACTTAAATTTATCCAGTGAGCCACGCCAGAGCGCTGTGGCCCCAGGGAGGCCAGAGGAGGCCCGTTGCCGCCTCCCCAAGCCAGCGCCGGAGTGCTACAGCCCGGGGGAGGCCAGAAGACGCTCCCTGATGCCTCCTGGGGTAAGTGAAGGATCCACGGGGGTGGTGGTGGAGGCTTGATTGAGGGAATAGGGGGGGTGGGATAGCCTCCCCTCCCCCCATCTCTTTGCCCTATTTCTTTCCCTCCTTTCCTTCCCCTACTTTTCTTTCCCTTCTCTTCCTTCCTTCCTCTCTTTCC
>NW_015159751.1:191248-198161 GCF_001447785.1 Gekko japonicus
GCCTCCCCCCCCTTTGCTTCCCCTTCTGACATCACTTCCAGTGATGTCAGGGGGCATTGCATATGCTAATGAGATATTATGCTAATAGCCTAGTAGCTCATTAGCATACCGTATGCTAATGAGCTCCTGCAGCTCTTTTTCTACAAAAAGACCCCTGCTGGTAAATAATCATCCAGTGAGCTTCCACAGCAAGATGGGGATTCGAACCTGGGTCTCCCAGACCCTACTCTAAAGCTCTAACTACTGCACTACTGGTTTTCATAGGCTGACTGCTATTGAACAGTAACAAGCAGCCAGGCCCAGTAGAGTCATGCAAGTTGGGTGGTATTAAGTCACCTAGAGGTTGCTGCCAGGCCTAGGGTTGCCAGCCTCCAGGTGGGACCCGGAGAACTCCTGGAATTAAAACTGAACTCCAGAAGACAGAGATCTGTCCCCTTAGAGAAAATGTCTGCTTTGGAGAATGGACTTTATGGCATTATATTTGGCTGAGACCTCTCACTTCCCAAACCCTGTCCTCTTCAGACTCCACCACAAAATCTCCAGGAATATTCCAGCCTGAAGCTGGCAACCCTAGTCAGGCCTGGCCTTGATGAGTCCTCCCCTCAAATGCCAAAATACCCCTGAAAAGGACCCTGCCCATTCCCCCTGCCTTTTTACTCACAGAAACCTAGATTAGAATACTATGGTTGCCTAGCAACAGCCACTGAGGGAATCTGTTGCTTAAATCTACAGGTGCTCTTTTTATCATTTTTGTGTTTTTTAAGCCCCCCATGTACCTTTTTTTTTGGATTTCACATTTTTTTCTGCAAACCCGGAACCCTTTTCAGGTTTGTAGAAAGATCTGTCTTGCCCATTCACAGCTCCAGTCACTGGATTTAAGTATTCAGATATTTGGCAGACTTTGCAATTAGAATGTACAATTTATTTATGTGAACAACATTATTTATTTAAATTTTTATATCCTGTCTTTTGGCATAAAGCACTCAAGGCAACTTTTAAGGAATTCCAGAGGGACAGACATGTTAGTTTGTTGAAGCAAAATGAAACAAGAGTCTTGTATGTCACCTTCAAGACTAACACAATTTTATTCCAGCAGAAGCTTCCATGAAAAAAATGAGACACAATGCCTGCATCCTGCTAAAAAAACTGCTGAATATATCCATTAACTGAAGGATTTCCATCAGTGTGTTGTGAAGTTCCTACCTCCCCTCTTCTGTGGAAGCCCCAAATGCCTACCCAAATGCTGGCCCTGGATGACAGGTGACGCTCCCCAAGAACAGCATGAAGTAGAACTTATAGATCTACCAAGTGAGGAGGGAGGGAGTGACCCCTGCCCGTTCTGCAGAAATGCACTGCAGGATCTAATCTGCAAAATCAAAATCTACTCAAGTAAAATACAAAGGCCACTAGCTTTGTTACACTTGTTACCACTTGTAATGGCTAAGGATGGAGTTCCAAGTTTTGCCATGAACATTAATGCTTACAATGAAATAAAATAGCAAATTGTGACTGGCCTTCAAAACCCAAATCCTCTGGAGTGGGGTTGTAATTTATAGGGTGAGCATCTGCTTGACATGCAGAGGATCCTTGGTTCAATCCCTAGCATCTCCCATTTAAAGATTCAGGTAGTAGGAGATGTGAAGAACTTCTACCTGAAACCCTGGAGAAATGCTGCCAGTCTGAATAGGCAATATTGACAGTGATGGACCAATAGTCTGATTCAGTACAAGGTAGCTTCATGTGTTCAAAGTGGCTAAAAAGAATTGAAATAATAATATGTGACTGAAATGGGAATAATTTATCAGGCATGTAGCAACACAAGAGATTTAGGTTGTGCCAGAATACTCCTGGATCACTCCCTACTTCTTTAAGCGCAATAATCATGTAGTTGGATGTACCACAATATCAAATGTTAGGCCATGCATTCAGTTGAAAGCATGTTCAGATGCTCTGGCTAAGAACAAGTAAACCAATTAAACAAACAAAATATAAACAAATAAATGCTAGCTTGCTGACTGGACATGGAACATTTCCAGTTATGTGAATATGTGGTCTAGAATTCATCTTCTCCTTTATGAATGGATCAAACAGGGTGACAGAAAATGTTAATCTACTTCCTAGAACAAGCAATTTTGATAAACCAAGAAGGGTTCAAGAGCTTATATTCTCTTCATACTGATAAGAGTTTCTTTCCAGCTCATAAAATAGACATGTCATTGTGTGTGCACCTGTTGTGGTGGTGACATTCAGTATATAATAAAACAGTGTTTCGATGACAAAAAACCCAGCTTCTTCTGTTATCTTGAATGTTTCCTTTATCCCTTCCTGACAAACAAATGCCACAGGTAAAATGTTACTAGCTTGGCCTTGTAATTCTTTCTTTTTTCACAAATAGATTGCTACAAGCCTTCCTTCAGTGACATCAGGCACAGAATTATCTCTTAGTTCCACAAAACTCAATATCAGCCAAATAAACACTTTCTGGTTTCTAAAGAAACAAGTTCTTATTATAAGCAACTAGTAGAAGTGAAACCTTTACAATGGTCTAGTGGTCTTTCACAAATGACACACAGTCACAGTTAAAATAAATCAAACTCCATAAATACACTTAACCAGTATGTAATGTTGTGTAAATAGCTTTATGAAGCCTGAAAGATGTAATTGTATCCTTTGGTGTAGGGTTTGGCCTATTTGCCCGATGTAGATAATGGAAGGGCATTGTTGGCATTTAATGGCATATTGTATATGCCATATTGGATATATCATTAAATGACTCAACAGCAAGCTGGCATAACAGTGCAGGGATTTGAATCTGGCTCTCTCAGATCCTAATGTGACATTCTAATAACTAGCTGTCTGCAGTTGGGACACCTACACACATTACAGTTGTTAGCCCAATGTTATATCTGAGTTTGCTGCAGTGGATAAATAGGTCATACATGTGTATATGCATTTTTAAACACCTGTGCACATATGTCTGGGAAATCAGATTGGAACTGGATTCCCACACATTTTTAAATTGAATATTTAGTACATTTTAATCCTGCCCATTCCCCCAAGCTGCACAGAGTGCTGTCCATTGTTTTCTCATCCTCTGTCTTATCTTCACAATAACCTTGTGAGGTAGGCTAGGTTTATGCGATAGTCAAATGTAGGCTCACTCACAGCTTTAATGCTAGTAGCTCACGAAGTATATTTTTTGCTCACAAGACCAGAGCTTAGAGGGGACATTGTATCACCTTGTGCTGTTATGCACATGGTATGGAAAGGGATGAATCATGAAGTACATGGGTTACATGTAGAAGGTCTCAAGTTCAATACCGACAACTCTCACTGATGGGTCTTATGTAGCAGGTATTGGGAGCAGAAAAGATCTTTCTTTGCCTGACACCTTGGAGAGCCATTGTCAGTCGGAACAGTCAATGCTAATCCTGAGGACGGTGTTGTTGTGGAGATGGCACTTCAGCCTTTGCCATTTTCCTGACCTGAAATAATCCTTGGGAGGAGTCCTATGTACCCCAGTGAGGAAACCTGGATAGACCATAATATGAATTGGTTCTTATTCAGTAAATCTGTTACTTTTAAAGACTATTTTCTGTTTTTACTATAGTTGCCTTGCTAGAATTGATAAAACAGAAGGAACAAAGAAATAACAATTTTCCAAATATAGGCCTTGTTGTGAATATGTGGTTAATGTGGTTACATTGACTAATAGCTGAAATTAATGTGTTATTGAATACTGGCAAGATGCCCACCAAATGCTCAAACTCTGTATGGAAGTGTGTCTATAAAAATGTGCTCTAGCTGAGTGATGGATATGTTAGAATGAGTGACTTGGCACGCCTGGACATTGGGGGCCATTATATATGTTATCTCCTTGAATGGGATGTCCTTTTGTCTTAACCTGGGAGCCGCCATCTGACCTCTCCACTCTCTCTTGCTTTGTCCTCTCTCTCTTCACATGGCATACTATGTAGACATGTCTCTGCAGGTCTCTCCTGTAGATACAGTCAATGCTCCCTCAAAGCTGTGGAGTCTTATGAGCAAAAATTCTACTTTGTGGGCTCCTGGCATTAAAGTTGTGAGTGAGCTATTTGGCTACTGCATAAATTAGTTTGCTCTGGAGCCATCCTTCCTGAGCTAAGACAGAAATGTGTGAACCAGAGGCTAAAAAACTGTGAGCTAGCTCATACTAACTCAGCTTAGAGGGAACACTGGATACAGTTTCCTCATACTCCCACACACGTGATGCTGGACAAGTTGCCAAGCCTATCCATCACAGACCCGGTACATGGTATCGGATATGCTGGCTCACGGTCATTTGTGCTTGACTGTATCTGCTTTATCCTATGTGGTGCCATGGATATTAATTGGGTCTGCAACTATCTGAGCTTCTCCTGTTCTCACTTTAAATTCTAAATAAAACTGGAAATTAAAATTGACAGTTTCATGGACAAAGTCACTATCATAATTATAAATATTTATAACAATAGGTTTATTCCGTCATTATTTTTCAAATATCTCCTTATCTCAGTTTCATAATAATTTATATTGCTTATGCTAGATATATAACAGATCATTTTATAACAGCTTTTAAATTATAAATTGGGTAGTTTGGGTAAATTCAGATGGTAGATACATTTTTATAATTCTGTAGCTCTTTCTAGAAGTCTTTGCATGTTTCAAGAGGCTCTGTGTGAGTCACATTTTATATATTTTTTTTGCACATTTTTTGCTATGTTTGAAGAGGGAGCTAGCACAGCCACCCATTGAGATTACTTACTTCTCTGCACAGGCTTCTTTTTCAAACATTAGAGAACGAGCACAAGAATAGGAAGTATGGCTCATTCAGGCTTCTATGATTCTTGAAATGTCTGACAGCACTCTATTTAAGATGAACTGTACATGTAGGCCCCAGTGAAAACTGAAAACAATAAAGCCTGCACGTTTGTCTCAGGATGTTTTATCATCATATTTGTATAGAGTTTTCCAACCAGCAGCTTGCACCCTGCAGGAGATTGGGGGGTGGGGGGACAAGGGGAAGTGCCACTGGAGTGATGTCATGCCTGGCATCATTGTGTCAACATGACACCCTAGTATTCAGTGGAAAATCTATGGCTTTACCACAGAGTTTTTGGTGAATCCTAGAGTGTTCATCGTTGCAATGGCATCACTTCCAGATTCACTCCAGAAGTACTGTCATGTCATTGCTCTGAAGGCAAATTTCGATGTATTTTCCCCTCTACTGTCCTACCAAAAGGTGGCAGACTTCAGAACTGCTGTACCAGGGCTCTTTTTGGGCAGGAACGCACAGGAACGGAGGTAAACAGGTATACAGAATAAGGTAAACAGAATAAGAAGGGAAAGGTGGGTGTGGCTGGATGACCACACTCCTGGTAACATGTGCTAATGAGCTGTGCTGTCAGGGGATGTGGCCTAATACGCTGATGAGTTCCTGCTGTTGGGTGTGGCCTATTATGCTAATGAGTTCCTGCTGGGCTTTTTCTACAAAAAGAGCCCTGGCTGTACCTAGAAGCTCTCTATATACAGGCAAACTGACAAAAAGGACAACACAACCATACCTTATGCCTAAAAAAAATTATTTTTAAAGTTGGTAATTAAGGCATACAATAGTCCAAACCAAGCTTTGGAAATTTAGAAGAAGCCATAATCACAGCTCTTGAAACTGCTCAGACTTCTCCAGTAGTAAAGCTGATAGTTCAAGAGCAAGGGAAACTTAAAGGGAAAATTAAATTTCAAGTTAAGACTTGAATTTTAAAGACCCAATTATGAAGCTTCACTGAAAACAAAATTTATTTAGGATACCACCATTGACTAATCAAACTAATTAAATTTCAAAGAATATTATTCTAGGGTGTTTTCTGTTCATTAAGAACACTACACATCTCCAATCCTGATGCAGAAATCTATGTCCACACAGACTTCCTGGGCCATAGTTCCCCCAATCATTGTATTGGAGGGCAGAAAATTTTCTTTCAATGTACATGTATATCTGCCTTCTCTTCTTGCAGGTGAGAGAGTTGTGTGCAAGCATAAGAAATTCAGCTGCCCATAAGAAAGTCCTAGAACAGTGCAATTGCTTGCATTCCTGTATTCAGCCACATATGAATAAGTATAATTGAAATTAGTTAGATTTATGCACATATACTACAGGATTACATACTTCTAAATGCATTGGTGTGTAAACAGCTACCCATCAACTTTGTGGAACAGGAATTTCCCATTTCTTCCAGATGCAATTCACTGACTCATCTGAAATTTTATTCCTACAGGGTAGTGGACCTTCAGGAACAGCACATGGAGCCAAGTGGGAGTTTGCAGTCAGATGAGGGTGTTGTGAGAAAAAAAATTAATTAAGATGGTTCAGAAAATTTGAAACCCATTTATACAATTAATCTCTCCCTTATAATAAAAGAGTAGTGGGTGCCAAAGTTCTAAAATGCGCCCCATTAGTGTATGGGCGGAAAAATTGCCACTCAGAAGACGCTGCCTCCGATGACTGGCTCCCTCAGCGAACCTGGCCTGCCATTGGCTGGGTGGCTGGGAGGGGAGGGAGCCAGTCATCGCAGCCAGCGTCGTCTTCCCTGACGGGTCGCATTCAGTTGGCAGCCCACGGAGCCGGTAGGGTCCGCCACTGCAGGACGGCATGGGGCCTTCAGGCCCCGTCCGCCGGTTCCCCACCCTCTCCAAAACGGCCCGCCCGCCTCCCTCTCTCGCCCACAGACCCGGCCGGCGACCGCGGCAGCAGCCAGCGGTCGCCAGGCCTCAACCCCCCCAACACAGCCCGGGCGACGGAGGCAGCGGCCTCCGCTGCCTCCGTCGGCCCGCCCGCCTCCCTCTCCCGCCCCCAGTCCGGCCCCGGGCCCCCCGGCGCCCCCCCCCGGGCCCCCGG